>NW_009709559.1:18995-34871 GCF_000703405.1 Apaloderma vittatum
TCTTTTTTTTTTTTCTTTTTTTTTCTTCTTTTTTTTTCTTCTTTTTTTTCTTTCTTTTTTTTTTTGGTTTGTTTGCCAGGGAATAAAGGATTAATTTCCTGGATGAATCTTTAAAAAAATGTAGAGAGTGTTTTGGTCTTGAGACATCTTTCTGTCCACTTGGATGCGGACTGTAACTCAGCAAAATGCAAAATATTTTCTGTGGATAAACTAATAGCTATTGATAGCATGGTTAGCATGTTTTTCTTAGACAGTTACGAAAATACTCTTAAAATAGATTGATTACTATGGCCAGAAACAATCAGTTCTGAAGACTCAGTACATCTTTTCAGTTGAAGCCAAGTTGATAGAATAAGAGAGACAAGTTCTTTAATTTTTTTGTTGTTGCAGTTTGGCTCCCCCTCCCTCAGTTTTTCTAGTTTGAATGAGATGACATTTTCTCCGGAGTAATTCCCTGTGCATCCGGATTTGTCTTGGTTACTATATTCTTTCTGCTGCCTTTCCCCTGACAGTTTTACTTACCTGACCCTGCAGTGAGCAGGCCAAAACTGAAAACTGCAGAAGACCTGCCTAGTTTGGCTCCCTGAACTGGCTTGCTCAGGATGAGAAAGGCATCACTGCTGACTCAAAGGAGGGGTGGAGATTTTTGTTTAAGGGGGCAGGGAGACTGGTTTAGACTGTCCTGGAACTTCAGGACAGATCGTTGCTGTATGCAAACATAGGCTGCTTGACTGGTTAATCTGCAGCCCTGAAAATAAATTACTGTGGGTTGCCGGCATTGATTTACTCATTGTTAGATGCCTGCAACATGCACAGCTTTGGAAGGAAACGCTAATGTTAGTTTGCTTTCCACGTTTGCTTTGAGAAGCATCGGGTCGAGTAGGTGTGAGAGACATCCATGTGAACTGCTGTAGGTACTACATTTCACTTAGCTATAGCGTCGCTTGAGCTTCTGGTTCCCCTGGAGTTTTTATTCAGATGCTTCTGGATTGTGTCAACGATGTAATGGCTGTTTTCTACAGTTTGGGGCAAATGGAAGGAAATAAGTCTCAAAAGGTTCTTTTGCACTTGTCAACATGTATATTAGAATGCCGTACAATGATAATTACTTTATATGAAAGTTATCAGAATTGGTCAGTCTTAATGAAAAGTACAAGCTGTTCACTGAATTCCATCTCAGAACCCTGCCCTAAGAACTACTTTTGATCATTTTTCTTCTGGGCATTAAACCAAAGGAATTACAAACATATTTTACAATTTTAATGTTTTCACATTTGTTACTTGGGAAGCCCTTGAGGCTTTGTGAAAAGATGTAACACATAACTACTTTATCACGTATTACTGCAACTTCTAGAGTTTTTCTCATTTTACCTTTAACACAATCCTATTTAAATGATTTTAATAGACTGCAATATGTTTAGACACAAATTTCGAATGTATTAACTTCTTTTTAAAAAACTTTAATTTTAAAATGACTCTTATGTATTCTGTTTACTTAATGTGTGCAATATCTGTTGTGATTTGTTTTGTATAAGCCAGATATTCTGAGATGTTGAGACCTAAAGGTATGCTGTGTAAGAGGGATAAGGGGCATAGATTTTATTTATAAATTTCTTAGGTGCATGATTGTTGATGTCATATTAGGGAAGGAATATATAAGAGAAAAGAGCTGGTATTAATATTCTCACATAACCTTTTAAATGAAAGACTTAATTGGCCCAAAGATGTATATCGTTAAAGAGGTGAAATAACGTCACACAGCTAAAACTTAAGGATTGGAAAGGCTTTTGTGTTAACTATGAACTGCATTCCAAGAAATTATGGAAAAGAAATATTACAAATGTAAAGCTGAAATTTCCTGTGGCCACCCAGGCACTCTGTTGATGTGGGTGTTCCAAAACCCCAGGAGTTTACCCAGTGACGTGCATCTCCTTAGGAGCTGGTGCCAGGCTAGACCCTCTTTTGCTCCCCAGTCAAGTTTTTGAAGTGCTCTTAAATAATGGTTCTATCAAACATCTGATAGTTTACAGCATTTTTTCCGTTATGTTGGATACTTCTCTTGAATTTCACTGGGTAGTCTTGCTCACTCAGAAATTCTCTTTGAAGCATATGGAAGTTAAATGCTTACAATAAAGTTATGAATTTACTAAAACTGTGTGCTAAATGTAATACTTTCACAGAAAATGCTGAGATGGTGTTCCAAGCAATGGATCTCCAGACACTCTTTCTAAATGGTTATTAATAGTAGTTATTTAGAATTCCTGTGCCTTTGTAAAATTGCTAGAGGACTGTTGTTTACTGTGAAGTAGGCTTAACTATTATTTTTTTGCCTTTGAGTAGACTAAAAAATTAAAAACCTTCAGAGGCCAAACTAAAGAAGGCACTAAATTCAAGGAAAAACTCCTGGTGTCCTCCACAGATCTGTGTGTGCTTCTGGAAGAAAAAAAGAAGAGATGAATTGTTGTAGTGTAAAGAGAAGAATGGTGGAAATTGCTGTTCAAAAGCTTGACTTTTCTAAAAAGGCTCCCAATCCTCAAAAGTTTGTGGTCTTTCCAGTTTGAAGGTTTGAAAAGGTCTCTTACTGTGTGATCTGATGAAAAGAGCAGTAAGTGTTGTTAACACAGCAGACCTCTTCACAGATAATGAAGAAAAAAAGATAGTTGTAGGAAAATAGCCTAGACGGTGTAGATTAGATGAGTTTAAAAAGCTGTAGATATGCTGTCCGAGTAAGGCTTTGCAGCTCTGAAGAAGACATATGACTTTTGTCAAGCATTTCATATTAAGATCAGTTAATGACCAATTATGGAAGCAATGCAAGATTGATTTTGAGAGAGTGAAATTTTGTCTGGGAGTCAAGCCGAGATGGAGTCGTAGCAAGGAAAGAAATCGCAAGAAGAAAAGCAGGAGCGAAGAGGGACACAGGAACATGGTTTTGTTAAATAGCTTCTTCTGACATTGTACTACTGACAGAGCTAAAGCACCACCTTTTAAAAAGCCTTAAATATTTAAGACAGTTCTGCTGAATACAGTAGAAATAAAGTGAATCTTGACTGAAATGCCTTTTTGCAGCACAAAGTAGTAGGAGACTTTCAGCTTTTCCTATTTATTTCCGTGGCCTAAAGGGCTGCTGCAAGTGGAAGTTTGCGAATGGAAGTTACGAAAGCACCTCATCTTCACACCGGCTGCACAGACTGGCTTACCTCTGCCTCTACAGGGACAGTACTTCGTGTTCTCTTGAGTTCCCAAAAAATCACAGCATGAGTTTCCATTGATCCTCAAGCTTCTCGTTTCCTTTAAACTGTGCTTTCAGTCCCATTTCTGTCCCGGGAAGGACCCAGATGTGGACCCAGTGGGACCTGAGGTGCCAGCGGGAAGGTTATGCAGCTGGGTTGTGGTGGGGTCAGGGCGTTTGGAAGGGCTGTTGAAAGTCTCTGAATGCTTCCTTGTTTCTGACTCGGTGAGAAGATTTACTAATTTGCTAATATACTAAGATCATGGCTAGCTGGAAGAATACACTTAATTACAGTGTGCAATAATTATGTAGTCAGTCAGAAAGAGAGTTTGTATATGGTGTTGTAATTTACATTGTTGCAGCTCCATTGAGTGTACCTTCACGTTTTCTATTGCGGGTGTCAAGCGTTTAACAAATGTATGATACTACACTTGAAGGTTTGAGTTTGGCATATGTGTGGATTAAGTAAATTACAAGTTGCTGTAGTATCATTAAAAATTCCTGCTTTTCTCTCAAACAGTCACACAGTAGCTCTTGCAGATGGCTCTGTGTTATGTAGCACCTTCCTAAGGTTGAGGCAGGTCAGGAAATTAAGTAATTTTCCCATCATGTATTTACTAGAGGATACTATTTGAGCAGCTGTTCGTAGGGGTGGGCAGGTGCTCTATTCTGACTTTAAGTACTTCCTGTAGTGAAGGAAAGATATTTTTAAAATGAAGGAAGATGTGATTATAATTTTCTAAATGTTTTAAAAGATGAAGACATCATACTGTTAACTTTGCATGTCCAATCTTAATTGCAGTGATGGAGGGGATAGAAATTAATATATGGTGGACCGTGATTACAAGTTTCCATGTACTTTATAGAGGAGGATTGGATTACAAATTTATAGGTACCTTCAGAACTTGGGAAAATGTCTTCTTGATATGATTTCTTATTTATTGCTGATTTTCCAGTAGTAGGCTTTTTTTCCTAGCACTTGTTTTTAAACACAGAAAATCTAAAATTGTGCTAGTAAGGGTTTTCATCTTTAAAATAATTTTTCATGACAAAGGAAATGAGTTCATATTTTTGTTAGAATTTTTGTTGATTGACTAGTACAACTGTAAATGTAAAATTAGAGTGCAAAACAGCACATTCTAGCAAAACAACCCTAATTTCTGCTAAACTCTATTTTGGTAAAGAAAGATAGCATCTGTTCTACTAGAATAGAATTTCATCTCAGAAGTAAGGATAAGGCTTCTACTGTGAGGGCAGTGTTGGCTTTCATGTGTAGCTGAAGGACAGTCTCCTAGTAAAGTAATAGGTCCCTTTTAAGCATGTGTCAGGCTAGAGTATGTTTTGCATATTTTGTTTCAAGTTGTTTTGAGTTTTTTAAAGCCAAATAAATCTGTAAAATTTCAGTCAGCAGATTAATCATATAGTGAGAGGGTCAGCTTCCTTGCAAATGACAATTCTGAATGATGGTGTTCTATGAAGCCTCTTCCAAGTTTAAAGTAAGTTTCAGCTTTTATTACTTTGAAAGATACTTCATAAAAAGATGCTTTCTTGGTTTATTTAAAGCACTCTTACTGTGTACAGCACTTGGCACTTTTATCAAACGTATTTATACAACTGTAGACATGGGCACTTCAAGTAAGTGCACAGTTTCTTAGTGTTAAGTAAGGGTTGGGGTTTTTTTTTTGATTCCTGAACTGTAGGAACTCCCACAAAAGTGGGAATAAGCAGGTGATATAACAGAAGAAGATGCTACTGAACTACTTTCGTTGTTTTCCTTATATAGATGTTTTCTTGCTAATGAATGTTGCTCATAAACATTTGTTTCTTGTAATTTTTGTCACCTCGCAAACTTTTTTTTACTCTTTCACAGTGTGCACTGCCCTGATATTTTGGCTAATAAAGGGGTAGAAATGCAGCATTTTTGCTAAACCGAGATCCTGTTTCCCAGCACAGGAAGTTAGTTGCTTACTTGGGTGTTGAGTTTGCAGCATGGATGAGATACGAGCTGTGACACTGTCAGAGTGAAAATTAATAAGGAGGAGGAGAAAGGATGCTCATCAGTAATCTTTTGTGGTTGTGCCCCTCCTCCAGACAGAAGACTCCGTCTAGAGGTTTGCCCGCATTTCATATTAGAATGGGAATCATAGCATCACAGAATATTTGGGGTTGGAAGGGACCTCTAGAGGTCATCTAGTCCAGCCCCTCTGCCAGAGCAGGATCCCCTACAGTAGGTCACACAGGAACATGTCCAGGTGGGGTTTGAAAGTCTCCAGAGAAGGAGACTCCACAACCTCCCTGGGCAGCCTGTGTCAGGGCTCTGTCACCCTCACAGTAAAGGAGTTTCTCCTCATGTTGAGGTGGAACTTCCTGTGTTCTAACTTACACCTTTTATTCCTTGTCCTACTACTGGGAAGAGACTGGCACCTTCTTCTTGATCCCCACTTCTCGGGTATTTATACACATTGATAAGGTCCCCTCTCAGCCTTCTCTTTTCAAGACTAAGCAGCCTCAGTTCTCTCGGTCTTTCTTTGTATGAGAGATATTCAAGTCTCTTGATCATCCTCGTGGCACACGTAACAGCTCTTGAGATCACTTTTTTACTACAGTGCAGCAGTAAGGCTCTGCTGGACTCCGGACAGAAGCTCTACTGCTGATGTTACTCAAACGTCGTCACTGGTGTAAAATTCAGCTGTGCCGTCTGCACGGGCACCGAGTCACTGCTTCGCGTGTTTTCGCTGGGGAAGGCTTCACTGGCTTGTAAAGTACCTTTCTCTGGAAACTCTGTGATTCTGAAGTTAGGGCAGAAGACAGAACTTGTCAAGTTGTGGAGTTTTTGCTTTGGTTTAGTTTTTTTTATTTGACCTCTACCCTATGCAGCCTGTGCTGGCGACCTGAAAAGCATCCCATGCTGCCATTCCCACTGTTGCTTTGTAAGCCTGCTGGATTGCTTGTCGTAGAATCATTTAGGTTGGAAAAGACTCTCAAGATCTTTGAGTCTGACCGTTAACCTAATGTTACAAACCAGCAAACTTCCATATCCACATTACTTATCCTCACATTACTGCTGCTTATGTAGTGGGGGGGAGGATCCTGGAAACCATTCGTGAATAACGAATCGTATACTGTGTGATGTATGTGTATTGGTGAATGACCCGAAAGAAATCTTACTGTCTCAGAAAACAACTTTAAGGCATGTGTATTTTTTCTGAGTTGAAGTTGGGAAGAACTCAGATAAGAGGTCATAAAAGCTGATTGTTAATTTATGATACTTCATTGGTGTGCTACTTTTATATGTATATATGTATGTAAGAGTAGCTTTTACTACAGAAATTTATGAGCAAAAATTGTAAGTAATTTTTGGAGTAGTTCTAGAATTCTGATACTAGTTGTAGAGTTCTGACACTAATCTGTGTTAACAACATTTTAAAATTTCATGGGAAAACTCACTTTTGAAATAAGCAGCTTCAGTGTCTCCCACAGTATGGTTCAAAGGTATTAGGAAGTTAAAATTCCATTTAATTAATTTGCTGATTTTCTTTATTTTAATACCTAATTACAATTTGTCATTTATCCATCCTAGTAGCTAATGAAATTTAAAATCAATGCAGATACATTGGTTTATAATTTGAATTGAAGAACTCACATTGAAGAGGCCGTAACAGTTTTTTCTGATTCTTTGTTTTGCCCAAGTCTAAATGATAACGATATTTAGAATTCCTTTCAAAATGTCTTTGGAATGATCTTTGGCATTTCCCTGTATAGTCCTTTCATATCCTTTAATCTTTTAACTGTTGACCCCTTTTCATGTCTATGTTATGTCTTCTAAAACATTGGCCTGATTTTTCTGGTCATTTTAGTATTAACTTGGATTTTTAGTACCTTGATTTAATCTCTGTGTATTTTCATTCTTCCAAATCCTTTGCATGAGCAAACGGGATCTAGTTTTCAAGCCAAACTTGCATCAATATTTGAGATGATTGATGTTTCAGGTCTTAAAGATCTCCTCATTTGATGACTGCAGAATACCTTACCCTCTTTAACCTTGCCTGTCCTTTGGAGAACAGGCTTTATATTGCTGCTGTTAGGCAAATACAGTTATATGTACTATTAAAAGACTCCATGGTGAGTTACTTACTCAGCTGTTTTTTGAGTCACTAATATTAGACAAAAATGGCAGAGATTAGTCACAATTTAGTGAAGTTTCACGAATAGTTGTTATTGTGGTGAAAACAGTGACTAATTCAGTGCTTCTGAAAGATACACTTAATTTCAGCACATAATGAAGTTAGGTATATGCTTTCGAAGAACTGAAGTAATATTTTCAGATAAATGAGTCAGCATAAAGGATTACTGCTTCCAGGAGTTCTATTTTGGTATCTAAACTATTTGCACTGAGAGTGATGGCATTCTGAGTGAAGAGATGGCTTAAATATAGAATTGCATACTGTGGAGTACAGCGTGATATCAACATTTAGAAATAAGTATTAGAAAATAAGCTGCATTGTGAGTTATTGCACCTTTGTTTTAAGTGATTAAAATCAACACGCTAAATTTTTACCATGTTGAGTTTGTGCATTAGTATTGAAATGTTTTTCTTGGGAATTGAGAGTAAAAAGGGGATAATTTTTATCTCTCACCTGCCAACCTTCTAATCTTCCTAATCGGTGTACAGGAAGTTAGGGACCAGGAACTCTGGGAAAGAAGGTAAAGGCGCAAGATGACTTCAAAATGTAATGTTTTTGGACAGGATCTTTCCTTAGGAGCTTGAAAACTTCTATGTCCATCTGAAATCACATGATAGGTCTCACGGCTAAAAGGATGAACAGGGATATGTACAGCAAAAACTTTAATTTTACTTCATATGCAATAAACAGAAGAGTGAGTGTACAGTAGCTCAGGAACGTCTTCACTGGAAAGAAAATACCTTTACTGTGGTACTTGTAATTTCAGAACAATTTCACAATATTTCTTATGTTAGTAGATATAAGTCTTTTGCATTGGGGGCCGGTTAGCTCAGTGGTTTGAGCGTGGTGCTGACAACAATGACGACACCGAGATTGCGGGTTCGATTCCTGCTCGGTCCCCATGTGTTGCCTGGTCTAGTCGAGAGGTGGCATCCCTGCCCACGTCAAGGAGGTTGGATTAAATGATCTCTAAGGTCCCTTCCAGCCTAGACCATTCTATGATTCTATGATTTAAAAATAGTAATTTCCTAGGTTGGAAAAATTGTCCAGCTAACTATAAATTGAAAGTTGGGATGATCGTTCTGTCTCTTAAAGATAAATCTTGCATTTAAAGTATGTCTGCAACTTGAAAATGTTTGCACTCTTAGCAGTAAAATACTAAGGAACTGCATTATGGTTTTGAATCTCTTCTAAAAAGACTGCGGTTTCCTTTAGCTAATTTGATGTGATTCCTTTTCAGAAACCCAAACAAAAAGATGTTGTATACATAAGCACACCCAACTGTTTGATTTGCACCCAAGGCTGGAACACTGGGATGAAGAATGTGCTGGGAACTTGTTATGCAAATGCAAGACCAAGTGTCCCACTTTATTTCAGAGTTACCATCTAGAGTATTACCACAACAAATAGCCTCTTTTAACTAGAATGAAGTTTAACCAGCTGTAAAATTGATAATCAGTCACGGTATTTCAGAAACTGCAGTGTGAGTGGTTTTTGCATTGTTTGTGCAGTAATGAAAATCAAGTTCTGGGAACATTGTACTTGAAATGTTGCTTTTAAACTACCAAAGAGGAATTTTGTGCACTTAGTTCTGTTGCGTTTTTTGTTTTCACGGAGCTAGAAATGGACTTGCGTCTGGGGAAGAGGACACAAAGCAACATTGCGCAGCCAGCAGCTGCATGCAGGAGTGATTATTGTGATGTGGGAGGGGAAGTGAAGTAAGGTGTGGCACTCAACCTCTATTCAAGTTTTGAAGATTTTTCCTGTTAATACAGCTGTATGTATATGTAGTTGTAATGTCACTCTCTAGATTTACACTTTAGCTTAAAATAGATGCGGTATGACTTTAAAATGTCACTAAATGGTAAATAGTTTTCTTGGTCCATGTATTGCTAAGATGGGAAAAATTGTTTTATTCCACCCAGGGCTGATACCAAGTCCTTTCAAATGTTTTTTTTTTTTTTTTGCAAGCTCATAGCCCTCTTTATAGCACTTGGTTTAGCTATTGCCAGAGTTGGCGTTTGAATCCAGCCTCCATTTTCTCATGTTTGAGGCAAGATACAAGGTACTGGTGATTTCAGAATGTTTTTTTTTTTTTCATTTCTGTTGTTGAAACTTGTTTTCTCTTGTGTTTCTTGGAGTTTGACACCTGACGTCCTCTTTTGTCCAGAGCATGTAATACTGAAATTGAAAGTACTCACTTCCTTGCAGTTACTTGTAGGTATTGAGGCAGCTTGTGTAAGAAAAAAAAGACACTTCCCAAAAGCAGTAACATGGAAGTGGACCAGCAGATTGAGTCCAGAGCTTGTCTGGCTGAACTGCCCTGTTGCCAGCACTAGTGAGTAGCTGGGAAGTGCCTGGGACGGGCAGGGGGAAGCCTCTGAAGGCCTCTTCCTCTTCCATTATGTTCTCTCAGCCTGTGCAGACAGGGCAGCTGGAGGACTCTGGGAGTAGAGGTGGTGCTTTTCTGGTGCTTAGCTCTTGACAGCTTTATCTCCCTTGAATCTAATAGCCTTCAGTCCAGTGTAAACTTCCTGGCAGCAGAAATGTCCTGTGGCAATAAGTTCTAGCTTAACTCTGTGATGTAAAAAACCCCTTTCCTTCTGTTTTGAGGCTTGCACGCCAGCTTCATTTGCCTTCCAGCTCCAGCAAGCCAGCGAGTCTGAGTCACCACGTACGTAGGAGACCAGGTTCCAGTTGATTGCCTGTGATACTGTCTGATGTTACATCTGCTTATTTTAATTTGTGCTTATCTGTCAGGCATCTCTTATCTTGGATTTGACTGCGGTACAAAACAAAACAAAGTCATGATCTTCCACAGACGGGCCCCGGTCTGTGATCGATGACACTGTGATAATACAATTCATGATGAAATATTGTTTCACAAAATAGCCTGTCAGCTTTCCTAACAGCAGTGTCTAGCCAAATAATTTGTAGTATTTTTGGTGATTTACAGGGCACCCTGTCAGTAATTGAGCTCTGGTTGAAGCTATTTTCAGAACTGAATAAATATACCCATCATGGAATAATTTAGGATGCAAGGGACCTGTGGAGGTCTTCTGGTCCCAGCCGCTCACATGCTCTTAAGCAGGTTCAGTTAGATTATGTTTAAGAATAATTTTTGAAAATCTCAAAAAAGAGATGCTGCATCTTCTCTGTTTCAACGTTTGACAATGGTGAAAAATATGTTTCCATATCACTGGTTGCAGTTTCCTAAGTGGCAGCTCATGTCTGTCGCCCCTTGTCATAGCCCTCTGCTGCTGGTCGTGGCCAGCTTCTTCTTCACCAGGACCCTCAGGTCCTTCTCCTCAGAGCCACGGTCTATTCAGCAAGTGCCAGCCTCTCCTGGTGCGTGGTGGTATTCCATCCCACGTGTGGGACTCTGCACGTGTCTCTGAACTGCGTGAGGCTCCTCTCAGCCCGTTTTCACAGACTTGCCAGGTCCCTCTGAATAGCAACTCAGTCCTCCATTATATCAGTTGCTGCCGCTGGTGGTTGTCGTCCTTGAAGCTGCTGAAGGTAGACTGTGTCCTAGCTTTTGGATCATTACTAGAAGCATTAAACAATATAGTCCCGTTATCTGTCCTCGGGGAATGCCATTGGTCACCAACTGCCAAGTTGGACCTGACACTGCTGATTGTGGTCATTCTTTGAGCCCAATGGTCCAGCCAGCTTTCCACCCAACTTATCATTCACTTACCCATTTGCCATAAAAGATTACTGTAGGAATCCATGTTGAATGATTCCTTGCAGAAGTCTAGATAAACAACATACACTGCTCACTCCTTGGGCACTGAAACAGTCATCTCATCATACAGTACAATCAGATTGATTAGGCAGAGTTTGCTTATGATCGATTTATTGAGTTACCTTTTTCTTCATGTATATGGAAATGGTGTTCAGGGTCCTGAAGTTAACTGGAATTCTGCATATCTGCAGAACTGTTCTACTTATCCTCCTTGTTGCACTTGTGGAAGATGGGCATGACGTTTGCCCTTTTGCAGTTAAGAGGAACCTCCCCCAGTTGCCGTGTCCTTTCAGAGGTGGTAGAGAGCAGCCCGGTAGCGGTTTTGACGGGCTCCTTCACACCCTTCAGATGGATCCTGTCAGGGTTGCTGGGCTGGAGCTGTGGATATCCCAGAGGAGAGCAGCAAAAAAAGCTTTGAGTGCCTGCCTTCTGCCCCTGGGCCTCCTATCTCACCGAGAAAGTGTGCCCACATTTACTTTCTTTTACTGCTAATTTGTGCATAGGACCCTTTCTTCATGTCCTTCACATCCTTTTGTTGCCAGGATCAGAATCTGTCTTTGTATGCAGGGGTGGAGGTGTATGTGTACATATATTCCAGGTTTCTAGGGGCAGTGTAGTTTTAAATGCTTCCCAGTTTAAGAGAAAATGGGTTTAATCACAGTGATTTGAATATTTAGCTGCTCTTCTATGCTTGGCACAGGTTTTACAGTGACCAAAGTGACATTATATGCTTATTTTATTATGGTCTGATACGGCATTTTGAATACCTCACAGACACTGGTAAGTTGATGGTTTGTCCCCACTGAGGCGAAACTGAGGTGCTGTGCATTGACACAAAAAGTGTATTTTCATTACTGTTTTTCTGTTCAGGCTGCAATGGTTTCGAGTTTTTTTCTTGAGTGTCTAGTATTACTTTTAAATACAATTCCTCCTCATATAACTTGCAATTAGCATTAAAAACTTTGATGAATTTATTCATAAAGCAGGGGGTACACCACTACCCACTGACTGGAAGTTACAGCTGGATCAGATCAGAAATCAACAGCTGTTATTTTCTCCAGTTTGTGGTCAACTGGTAGAAATTTTAAATTTTGTAATAAATTCTTCTTCTAGCAACTTCTAAAATGAGTTTCTGCGCTTATCTTGATGTCTTTTAAACCTTACCTTAAGTGAGTTTTAATGACTAAAAAATAAGTTACAGTTCTTCCTTGACTGATTATTGATGAAGTAGTTGAAAAACCCTGGAGAACACCTTTTCTGCTCTCTTTTGTGGATGACTGATTATCGATGAAGTAGTTGAAAAACTCTGGAGAACACCTTTTCTGCTCTCTTTTGTGGCCCTTTACGGCACCTCCTCTTTAAAGAAAGAAGGCCAAGGATCTTACTAAAGCCTGCCCACAGCTTTGGGGATCGGTTGTTGGTGATACAAAAGTCCTGACTGATCCTGTAGGTGAGATAGCTAATGAGTATAGATTAATGCCCTTAGCAAACTGCTTAGGGAGTTGAAAAATGAGTAATTAGGGCAGCACATTGCAATGGACCCTCACTTCTCAGGCTTTCTATAGTAAGTCTCAATCTAGTGCAAGGAAGTTCCTGTAAGCCGCATTTCTTTGGTAGTACTTTATTTCCTACTTTCTTACAGTAAAGCTATTCCTTATCTAAGGACTATTTTTATCTTTTACTAGACCAGAAGTTCTTGGAGTCATTGATACAAAATGTGGTATCATTGTCCCTGCCCTGTGTGTGCTCAGGTCAGAGGTAATTGTAGCATCGCAGAATAACGCAGCTCTGAAGACCTCAGGAGGTCGTCGAGGTTCAACCCCTGCTCAAAGCAGCTGCTTAATGTCTGTCCCAAGTGTGAAACCTGGTCTCTTTTGTACAGGATAGCCAGTTACGTGGGTCTGATAGGCAGGGGAGGGTTGGCTTTTTCCCTGTTTTTTTTCTCCTTTTCTTTTTTGGGAGGTATTTCAGGAATAGGAAGTTTCTCCAAGTTATTTCAGATGTCAAAGACAATCCTATTTTTTTTGTTCCAGATTAAAACACAGAAGATCAAACACTTCTGGTTGGATTTCTAAGGAGATCCAGCATGTGTCTTTTCAGTCCTAGAGGCTGAGGCCAGTGACCTCTTAAATACCTTTTTTTCTTAATTGAAGTTGGTGAGAAAACTTCAGTTCTTTGATAATACATCATCATCATGTTTTTTATATATTTCTGTGAGATCAATTTTTTTTAGGGCTGCTTTGTTTTTTTATTGAATCTCCTTACCAATCGATATGCATATATTATTGCAAAAATAAAAACTCATTTTCATGGTGTTAGTACTCTTTAGCCCCATTTATTTTAAATATTGGTGATTGGTTTAAATGGATATACATACTCATTTTATTTACATTCTGTTAATTTTCCTCCAGTGTCATTAATTTGCTACTCATGCAAAGATAATGTTAAAATGATTGCTTTGTCCCTATTACTAGACAATAGACCAGGAGTACTTTAAGGCTGAACAAGGTCTTTTGACTTATAATTTAAAATTAATTTTTGACCCTTTTTTTTTTCCCCCCTGGCTGTTTAATCTTTCATACTGTCTCATACTTGCAAGCTTCCTTTTTCCCAGCAACCATTTTTATAAATATTGACTTTTCCAGAAGTTGTCAACTGAACGCATCGATGTGTTAATATATGAGCAGCAGCTAAATGGTAGGATTTCTCTCTGTTTTGACTATTTCTGTTTGGCTTGATTTGTTTCTCTGCTGGAGTAGAAATAGGGCCTTTTTCTGCCGGCATATGGATCAGCACATCCTGTTGCCTGATAGATTGGTCTTGATAACTTGACCTGAAAAAAAAAAAAGAGCTGCTATTTCCACTTTTTCAGGGTATCAGAGAAACTATTTCAGGCACAGGATTGTTTTCTGTGTGTTTGTAGGCAGTCTTTTTGTACTTCTAGTAGTTGTGCTCCTCTGCTTGATTGCTTGGAAAATCTTCCTGGGAGCTGAGGCATAAATGACTTGCTGCGGAGAGTGACCCTCAGACTGCCCAGAGTGCTTCTGCTCTCTTGGTAGAGGAGCTAAGAAACGCCTTGGAGGTTTCGAATGAATTGCAAATTCCCTCTAGTGTTATTTTAACGAGTTTGCAGTTCTGGTGCACATTAATTTTTTTTTAAAGCAATGTGAATTCTCTAACTGAAGGTAGCTAAAGAACCTGGGTACGTACAGTGCCTTCACGTGGGAGGAGATTGTGCTGAACTACTGAATCTCCCGTGGCTACAGTGATAACCAGCAAGATAGGCAAGACCGGTTTGGTTTTATTAAGGCTTAAGGAGGAAATAACAACAACTGATTTGGACGAGAAAATGTGTGTTTTTGCAATGGTTCAGTGTTACTGCATTGTTCTTTTAAATTGAAGAATATTTTAGAGTTTAAGTTGTATATTTGCAGCTGCTGACTGACTTGTCTTTCTCAGTCCTCTCTCTTTGGCTGAATTTACTGCTTTTGTGTGCTTTTTCAGTCAATTTATAAAAAGTTTCCAGTTAGCCTTGGAAGAAATTTTAGAGATCACTAGTAAAGTGGGATCTGCGCCTGTATCATAATAAATATTTATCTAACTTGTAAATCTCTTGTGAAGGTGATTTCTCAGCTTTGTTAGGTTAGATGTATTACATAATTCTACTACTGCTATTTAGATTTTTTTCTTCCTAAAGCTTCACTCTTAATTCAGCTAATTTTTTATGCTGTTTTTCAAGATGTGAGGAAATGTCCATCATCATCACTCATAACAGCTTTTTATGTTTTGGAAGAGGTTGTCCTGCCTTCTCTAAGGCTAACCTTTTCAAAGACTAAAGGCTCTGGTTTTGACAGTCTTCCCTGGCACAAATTTCTTATCACTTCCCTGCTCTTGTTAACTTCTCTTCAGTTCCTTTCCAGCTTGCCTTTGGCAGTTTTTGGCATAGGGATTCACAAAGCTGCACGTAATATTCTGGTTTAGGCTATAACAGTATCGGCAAATGATTTCTGATCTTTATTTACAAAAAAAACTTCAGATCTCTGTGAGGTCTCATACAACGCACCTCCTATTTATCCATCCTAGATTAGAATTCTAGCCTGCTGTAACCCTGTGGTTTTTTCTGTTATCTTCCTGTTTACTCATTATTCCCATTTTCATCTTCCGTGCATTTAATTTCTTTCAAAAGCATATGTTGGTGAGGATTTTTCCCTGTCCTTTTGTGCTTACCCTTTGAGTTACATCTGAGTGTGGTTTTTTTCAATTTTGTTTCCCTTTGTTTTGAGATAATTTTAAATGCAATAAAATGGAAGTGCTTACAACACTGAGCTTGGTGTCATTTGCTGATTTTTATTTGTTCTTAATAGATAAGTTTCTTATTCTAATGGTTTACTGTGATAATGAAAAATACTCTGTAGAACTAGGACAGGACAAACCTAGGGGAATTTCTTTTTGACACACTTTTCCAAGTCCTGATAATTACCAAACTCCTGATAATTACTTATGCGGTATTTTTTTACTTTGCTAATGAGAATGGTGAGTCTTGTGTTCTATTCCAAGTTCAGATGCTTTATTTTTTTGTTACATCTCATATTCAGCCAGAAATCAGTTACATGGCACTATTTTATTTTTGAGAAGAATAAAAAAATGCTTAGACCCTGGATCTCCCACGTTAATCTTCTAGGGGTTTGTCCTGGGTTTAGCTAAAACCCAGT
>NW_009709560.1:0-58204 GCF_000703405.1 Apaloderma vittatum
TGACGCACTTCACCTTTCTCTGGGTGACGGCATGGTACAAGGGGGTGAAGGATGTGCTGTCGAACTTCGCGTTCTCCCTCCCGTGCGTGGCCACGGCTTCGTCTGCAGCAGAAGATGCAGCACTCGGGTCAAGGGGATGCACCATACACACGACACATTTATAAAGAGGGAGTCAAAACACGTTGTGCTCAGGCCGCTCACCAGAGATCAGGTCATTTCCTCCAGCATCAAACCAGCAGCTCTGAGCCACAACGTCCCCAGCCTCTTCACCCTCCCCTCCCTGCCCTGTGAGAAAAGCAGAGTTTCAAACCAATGTAGAGACTAAATCCTATACTTTCACTAGAAATGCTTCTAGGTTCATTATACATTTTAGAAAATCATCTCCTCTTTCTAAATAAAACTGGGTTTGTTTTGTGTTTTTTCCTTTCATTTACAATGACTATAAATTGTTTTTGCTGATCTGGAGCTTTCCCCTGCTCATCACTACCTATGACACCTCAGAGGGTTAAGTATAGTTCATATAAGCTGCGTATTGCAGAAAGTCTGCACTGTGGCTGTATTATCTCTATACTATCAGTTGCTACTAAATTCTCACTTTATTATTTGACTGCAAAGGAGAAAGAAGGGAAAAATTACAGTCTCAAGGGGAAATGGAAGATGAACGCAGTATTTTTCTCCCTCACACTTCCATTTCATCTCTCCATGAACCACTGTTCCATGCCCTGAAACCAAACTCTTACGAGAAGCTGCAGCTCAGCTATAAAAAGTATTCCTATCTAGAAGCTTCTCAAGTTGTTATCCTGAGTTATGAATCAAAACCATCTCATTTCTCACTCATCTGACCCAGGCTGACTCCTCAGAGGAGACAGACTGGCTGGCAGCACTGAAGCAAAATGAATGTTTCCCATAGATACAAATACGCATTGATGTTGTTTGTGCTCAGATTCATCATCATCACCATCATCATTGTCATGATCATCATCATTGTTGCCGCTGCTGACAACAATAAAAAGTGGGTATGCTAATATATCGTCTCAGAATTGATGAATGCCTCCTCCAGGGTTATTTTCGTGTGGTGGGACAGCTGATCACACCAGACTTTTGCCGCAGAGCTTAACAGAAAGTATGCATTATTTTACAAAAATCAGCAGTTCTGGTCCAACCCTGTTGCAAGTTGCTCAAATGACTTGACTGCGGCCACACGAGCTACGCACGGAGCCTCTTCTGCTTGGACAACTGAAACTGTGAATTATCTCAAAGGGACTTAGACCCTAATAAACTCTAGATTGCAAATCCAAACTGGGCTTAGTTTACTTTTCATTCTTATCATTTTCTTTGAAAAGCAAAAGGAATAAAGTAGGCCTTCATTTATTTTTTTTTCATAGCTCCCATAAAGATGCATGCTCCAACAGATGAGATGGAAATTGTAAACTCAGGAGGTTTATTTCAAGCCATGTGTGCATGAATTCTACCTCCTGGAAGAAGGATGGCAGTTCAGCAAATGGAAGGAACTGACCTCCAATAG
The DNA here is from genome assembly GCF_000703405.1 of Apaloderma vittatum. Classification (NCBI taxonomy): domain Eukaryota; kingdom Metazoa; phylum Chordata; class Aves; order Trogoniformes; family Trogonidae; genus Apaloderma; species Apaloderma vittatum. The sequence continues at coordinate 1,526 of NW_009709560.1, forward strand.
TAAGAATGTATCTAAACTATGTTATTCAGCCCACTTTTTCTGGAAGGTAGTAAAAAATCTCCCTCGAGCTCTGCAGGCAGATGCTAATGAAAGGATGAAGGATCCAAGTTTTTATTGCTCCTAACTCCCCCTTTTCAATCACTCAGTTCAATCACCTCAGTTAGAAATTGAGGACACCAGTTCCTGGGCTGCATCAAGTATTTTCAGCCAGCAGGAAGGAGCTGGCTTCTATATTACAACAGGCAGACAGTAAAAGCTCACAGCAATGACCTGGATTTTTTGTGCTCAGGGACCTGGGGTGACATCCAGAGAATCTGGGATCATCTCCTCATACATGTAGCAGAGCTATCTTGGGCTGCTCATTAAACTGCTCTTACTCCTTTGCTAGACCTTATCTGGAAACTGAAGGCTGCAGTTCTTCTTCACAGAGGAATGCTTTCACGTTGAGGGAATGATGACAAGGATGATCCTTCACTGTAGGAACCCAATGAATAAGTATTTTATTAAAACGGAAAATTACCTATGTATTCACTTCAGTGGGAACAAAGGAGGCTCCTTGAAATGGGAACCCTGAAAAACTCCATTTAATTAATTGAAGATTACTTTAAAAGTCATTTCTGAAAAAATATGCAACCGACAAGCTTTTGTTCAGCTTCAGACTCTGGGTGCGTGAGTGTGTACTGTAGCATTACATTTTAAACAAGTCACTGTAAAACTGAAACCTTGTAATTACGCCTTCACCATCAATCATCACCATTTCAAGTCTCCTCCATTCGTCTAGCTGCCGGCTCAGAAAGATTTATCTGGCGTCTAAATATCAGGTCAGGTTCTTTTTCCTTTTGCACGTCAGTATCAGTGGCAAAACCCCCCACTTTTGGCTTTGGGAAGGATTTTCATTGCTTTTTGCTTCCCCCTCCCCTCCTCCTAATTTGCCTGGTTTGGGATGTACAATGAAAAACACACTGGTAATGTTCTGCAGATGTATTGGCTTTGAACGGCTGACAGATGCCGGAAGTTGGTTTGAGCTAATATAATTAACTAGTCTGACCTTCAAAACTCACACAGTACTACTGCTGCTGCCCTTGATTGAAGTACTGCCCTCTGAATGCTAGCACATGGCTTTTCTCAGATTTGGGAACTGCTGCTTCTTTACAGCTGCCAGGGCAGAGGCGAACCTTGCTTTTCAGCAGGGACTTGGGACACCACCTCCTCCCCACTAGCTTGGAAAGCAGGAAGGTTCCGCTGACGAGCACCTGGAACGTGAGTGAACGTCACGAACGGTGAAGCGCTGTGTGAGGCTCTCTAAGCTCTCCTTGTAATTCTGCCCATAAATCCTCTGTACGCAGCCTGTAATCACTGTCGTCGTTCCGGGAATGAAACTCACCCTTGTACTCAGAAACCCCTGCGATCCATCAACTTTGTGGCCTCGAGCAAACCATGTACTGTCAATTTTTTTAGACAGAAAACTAGGTAGGCGATGCTCGCCTACCATCAGTGACATAGCGAGGATTAATTAGCTGTGTTTTTAAAAGCCTCCCAGTCAAACATCAGAGCACGGCAACACTACACCCAGTCATGCTGCCTGTTGCTTCAGCTGCCGACCGTGTCCCAGGGATTGGTCTCACACAGAAGAGAGAGACAAAAGTGGGAAATAGAGAAGGAGAATGGAGGTAGTAGTTTCTGATGCAGAAGTAAACAATTCATTCTGAGGGGCAGCAATGCATCACTCTGTTTTTAGCAAGATAAACGCCATGTGGTAATAACCTTGGTGTTTATTGTGGGGAGGAGGATGAGGGGGGTTGAGAAGAGGAGGAAGGCAGGGCCTGGGAGGGCAGAGGAAGCATCCAAGCAGAAGGGCAGGGCGCAGCAGCGGCGTGTGCCGACACAGCAGTGGAATGATCCGACAACAGAGAAACCTCAGACTGCTTTCTCCTCTCACCATCAAAATGTTTAGACTTTCGTGCCAGCTACTCCTCCTCAGCAGTGAGTAACGTGAGGTGCTAAGGACTCTTAATGAAGACAGTACGCTCCTCATCCGCCGGCTCTTCTCCCTCAGACGTCCCCCTTACATCCTTCTGGCAGACAGCGTAAGACTTGTGGGATGTAAAGAAGCTCTGCCTTGTCATGTGTGAAAAGCTGGTCTTAACTGGGAATCAGTGCTTATAGAAAGGTGTGAATGTGCTAAGTCAACCCCCAAAATCCTCTATTTAACCAGAGAGGAGAGAGTAAATATTCGCCCATGCTGCCTCTTAGTCTGTCTCCAAATCTTGAGAAACCTAACCTTAAGTTAGGGCAGAATTAAAACCAATTTTTTTGCTTTAATACTGCTCTTTGGAAAGGTCTTCTTTGCATGAGTACTTGCCATACACATTTTGAAAAAACTATTTTGCTTTGTTTTGGTCTACCAGCACAGGGGAGAACTCTATCATTTAAATGAGCTGTAAATGTGCAGTTTTCCAAGTATCACTGATGGTTTCAGATACCTCAAACTCTATTCAGAACCTTCTTCAAGACTGTGACCGGGAGCGGGAGATATGAAGCAAGTTCCTGCACATGATCAACAGAAGCAGACTGCAGCTGGATCCCTCTTGGATGCTGGAACCTAATTAATATTCCCATAGTTCTTAAAAACTTAGACATAGCACATATCTAAGTCTTTAACTAAAGGGTCATTTTGTTCGACTTGCACAGACCACTTGAATCCACAGGTTCTCCAGGGTCTAGAGACAGATTGAAAATTACCAAAATACAGAAGAGCAGCGAAGGCACAGAGGTGGATATCGCCACATCGGAGTTAGGATGGAGGTCACATACCTGCACCATATTCTTCAAGCAGCCCCAAGGACAACCAGAGGATCAGAACCAAAGCCCACAAAGAGAAGGCCGGATGTGCTACCATTCCCTGTTATTATGTGTAAAGGTGCTTGGCTGTATCCAAACTCTCATTTAGAGTAGCTTTTCAGAAAGATCAGATTCAGGGAGTGCAGTCTGCAGGGGTTTTGCACATTAGTGCATTCAGAGAAGAAAGAAAAGCTGTCAGTTATTCACCTAGAGCAAACATTAGCTGTCACTAATCTGCTCTCCAAACAATTTCAGCATTAATTTAATGAGTCATCTTTGTAATTGACTAAAATATGTTACCTAAGAGTATTTACTTTTGATCAAAGCCAAATTAATATACATATGACACTGTAAAAGAAAGTTAGGCTCCCTAAGCCTACCTCCATCAGTGCAGGACTGGTCTGAACTACTAGAAAAAAGATACAAACTTTGGTAACTTCCAACAGTATCTTTATCTTGGCTTGGTAATCCAGTGGCTTCATGATTTAAAATTTTGATAGTAGAGTGGGATATAAGCTTTTCACATATACGTACTGGTTTGGTTGGTTTCTTTCCCTTTGTAAAGACTTGCTCAGGGTTCAAATATCCACATGAGAAACAGAATTCATCCATGAAGGTTAAGTGCTGTATTTTTCATAAATGTATTTGCCACAGTGAATAAGACCAGCAAGTTTCGGTACAGCCCACCTCGTGTACTTTACTCTCTAGTTAAAGTTTTGCTCAGAAAAAACGCACCATTATTTTTTTCAGAGCTGCTGCTATCAAGTGTCTTTACTTCCTCTCTTGCGTGCAGGCAAGAACAGGAAAGAGAAATCCAGAGACTGATGTACAAAAAGGTGTTTTTTCTTGATTTTAGATAAGGTACCTGGAGAAAAACATGCTCTATGCTGACTTTAATGAGCCCTCCTGAGGGGGCCAGGCTATCGCCTTCTCCATGTTGAGCACAGTGTGGCCGACCTTATTAAATATTCTTGTTTTCTTGGAAGAACTGTGACCCGAAGGCATTGGCTGTGAATGAGTTAAGTGAGTAACACTGATTTTTGGACTTCTCTTAATCCAGGTTGTTCACTTTTCTTTCTTCCCAGTGTGTAAGTGCTTAATATGGGCTTGTAGCCACGTTAAGCTCTCAAAAACCAGATGCGTGTCATAATCCTTCCACCCTCACGGAAATGTCCAGCTACTGTTTCTTGAAGTTGTTTTTTTGGAACCGGTATAAGAACACATGTTCCTAGATTAGAAAGTATTGATGCTCAGTTTCACCAAAGAAAAAGATGGCTTTTTTAATTATTTAGGACAATGCGTAGGTATCCAAATTGTCACAGCTTTATACTGCAGTACAGTTTGTGTTTGAAGAAACAACTATTAGAACTATTTAGAACTATTGATCCTTCTCCATTGCCAGCCAAAACTAAAGCACCTGAGAAAGGGCACAATGGTATAACATGAGGCATAATCACAGAGCAAATGATGATGATGGTGGCAAGTCCAGTTAATGCGTGAGCATGGCCAGAAAAAACAGGTGTGGGAAGCAACATAATGCTTTGTGTTCCAAAGGGTTAATCCAACTAGAATTAACATACTGGCAGGAAACAACAATAGGAATTTTATGGCAGACAAAAGCTGAGGGAGGAATCACTATTTTCATCAACTTTACATGAAGACAGGTAACTGCACATGGTTCATTTTTGAAGCTGTTCAGCTACTCTGGACTCTTGGCCACCAAGTAGTATGTTGGTAGATACTTAAGAAGCAACTATACATACATCTCCACTGGTAAAACTGGTTTCAGAATGCTATCCTTTCCCACCCAAAGCTTACTCTAGATAGTTTCTTTATTATGCTCTTGTCAGACAACCTTGCAAAACCAGATCAGTAAAATGATCGGAGTCAAAAAACCAGCTCTCTTAAAAATCCCAGCTTTTAGCTGTGGCCAGAAGTATCCAGGGTGGGGAGAGGAAGCACCTTTTGAAATAGCACTGTGCAGGACAAAAATGAGAAAAACATAGGACTGCAAGGTGAGCATCAACACTTGAGTACACCATAGACTCTTGAGACATAACCTTTGAAATAAAGGGCATTTTGGCATTCAGGCACTTCCAGCACAGTGAAACGGCAGCTCAAGAACTGCGTCCCAAAGAAAACCTGCTCTGCTCCAGCTAGGCTGTCAGGCAGCCCTTTAAATGGGAATTCCTACACACAAAAAAACAAACATAAAAGCTACATGCCTTAGCAATGGCTCTGGAATCTGAACCAGGAACAGCAGCTACACCCAAACATTGAACTAAAGCTCAAACACTATACAGCACAGAGGCTGTGCAAGGAGAGCTGCTAGGGGGGAATCCTGTTAAGGTCACCAGGTCTACATGACACTGGCATGCGATCTGTGCAATTCCTTCATTGTGGGATAATCCCTTCACACTGACTTCTACAAAGGAGGCCAACAGCTTGATAATAGTTCATAAACATCTTCCTTCATAAATGTACTGATATACTTACTACTTCTTCACCCTTAATCCTGCCAAGAGACCTGGAGCTGAACTCTGGTTTCTTGCTGTGGTACTTACTGTCTCTCCAAGTTCCAGGATACGGCAACAGCTTTATATGGTGTTTTTATGGTGCTTAAGTTAATGTCTTGCTGTAACATGACAGAGCTGTGTGCTTGGGACTACTTTCTTATCCGTCCTTACTAAAGGGTTGACTTCTGTTTCGGTACCAGTGTTCAGCAATAACTTTGCTCATAAAATGAGCTGTCAGGCACACAGACGTGAGCTCTTACCTCCACTATCAGGCTGGTTGCTTGCTAGTACGGTCCCTCGACTACATGTGTTACTTAACCATCTGTGACTGTCAGCACCTTGGCCTGGGCAGCTGTCCTCTCAGAGAGCCAAATCTGAATGCCTGAGAAGGGTGGGAAAAGGAGCGGTGAAAGAGAGAAGTGGTCTCGTCGTTCCCAGCTCTGGGTGGTTTTGTTTGCCATGAACTCCTTCTCAATGCAGCAGGCTGTTTGTTAATAAACTTTGCTCCCTTCTCCTCCCGTACCAGCTTGCTAGGATGCTGGGAAGTGCAGGGAATTCGGTGACACGCGCTGCTCTTCCTTCTGCCCTGACATGAAACAGCATCTTTCCACTATGAGCTGAGTTCAGGAAATAGCACAAGTGAACAGCTACAAGGCCTTGGCCCTTAGCTGTCCTGAGGTGTGTCAGATTCCTGATAAATTCTACATTGTAACTGAACGCAACTTCTCAGAGGATGCTTCTGCCGCTATGCACTCAGCCCTTGCTATTTTAAGGGAGGCAACCCTGTCCCAACCGCTTGCCACATTCAACTCTCTAACTTTGTTAACTAATTAGAGGTCATTAGAGGTTATAGGGGCCACACTTCCAGTGAGTTCACGAGATGGTCCAGCCCCCATAGCTGGGTTTCGGCAACTTCTTTAAAGGAAGAATGTGGCATTACAATAAACACAGAAATACTGCTCTCCTATCCCTCCACTCTGCAAACCCTGTTTTCTATTAGCCTGTCTTTTTTGCATCAGTTCTCCTCCCCTCGCTGTCCTCGTCCCCAAACTCACTGTCTGCAGTGCCAGAGTCTGGACAAGAACGTGCTGGAAACAAGCAGGCTTGCGCTGCTGTCCTGCAGCGTACGAGCACGCAGAATTGCTGCATTCTCCTCGTTTTACAGGCATGCTGGCTCGGAGGCAGATCCTGCAACTTTGTTCTGCTTGGCCACGGGTATCTGCGCAAGAGAGGGTGGAGAAGAGAGGAAAGTCTGCCATATGCTGGATTCCTTTCGGGTGAGGCATACATTGTCCTCGTGATAGAGAAGTGTCCCCTCTCACAGGGATCAAAACCTCCCTGCGCTCCTTTACAGGCGTGTCAGGGCTCGGCTGCAGCTTCTTAAATGAGTTATATATAAAGGACGACTGAACAGATTTTAAGCGGAAATCAAAAAAAAGCCCTGAGAAGAATTAAGTAATTCTGCCTAATGTGAGCACACAGTCCAAGGAGATGATACTTGACAAAGGATTAATAAGACACTGAAGAAACAGCAAAGAGTGACAACCCTTGACACAAGGAACTGCGGATTTAATATTCAACTTGAGTAGATAGATGTTTATTTTCTTAACTGTGTCTAGGAATCAACCAATTCGTCCTGGTATGTGTACGGAGTATATTCAAGTCCCAGCAAACAGACATTCTCATCCTCTGAAATATTCTGTCTTTCTTACTCACATTCAAGAAAAAAGCACTGGGTTCCTTTCTGCTCAGAATAAATAGTATCTTCCTGCACACTCCTAAATAAAAAACATTGTTATAAAAAGCCACCAGGAGGCAGCATATTAAAACATTTGTGCTAAAAAAGGACATTTACAACAACAAAAAACCCCCAAACCCTACCCCCTCAAAAACCTACCCTCCTCCCAAATCTTCAACCTGATGTTTAGCAAACATATCCTCCCCAGCTCCCTCCTTGTCATAGGCTTGTTATAGGCTTCTCTTCTTCTCCACATACCTGCAATGAGTAGCAATTCCAGTGCTGTTGAACAGCTCACTGCAGGCCCACAGTTAAAATGGAAGTCAAACTGATTTCTGCAATAGCATTTAGTGGAAAAAATGAGTAAACAAAGTAGCTAGAAGTGATATGACAAAATATAAAACCTCCCAACAGACTAAACAGCATTTGCTTCCTCTAGGGTTTACCGAAACATTCCAAACCTCTGAGCTCTCTCCTAACTTGTTTTTCGTTGTGTTTACAAACACGGAGCAAAACGCCACCCCAAAAGGAAGCATCAAAATGTTCACAAACCCAGGAATACTCTCGCGCTCCTTCCGCAGGCGGGACGCTCCTGGATCGCTGCCGCACCACCGCTGCTGCTACAGCTCTGCCTCGCAGCTACACTGGCCCTGGCACAGAACCAGAGGCTCGACCCTGCTCTGCACTTGGTGAGCCATGAAAGCTGGAAGCTGTCTCCTCTCCTCCGCCCTTCTTTTCTGCTGGTATAAAGGAGTGTTCTCAGTTGTGGCTCAGCACAGGATAGGAGAGCCTAAAATCACGACAGGCATATAGGAAAGCTTTTGACCTTCTATTATTATAAATGCTAATTATTTATGGGCTTTAATGCATTTTACAGTCTGTAACACTCGACATACAATAACGGCTCTTCCATCAGCTTGCGTTCCAGGCTGAGCGTACAGAACACAGTTAAGGCAGCTACAGAAATGTGCAAGCTACTTAAAACATTTCTAAATATGGACCTATAAATACAAGGAATGTGTGAAATCTATCAGGAAAGTACAGCATAAATGGTGTACAGGCGGGTCCTTAGGAGAGGCAGTTAAGAACTAACCAAAAGACAAACCACGGAAGCAAACGCTCAGATTTTCAAACTGCAAATTTGTCTCATAAGAAACTTCAGGAGTGTCTCCGACTTCTTAATTCAGGCAGACACTACACGTTTTCCACCGCAAAAATCACCATTACTTGGGAAATCAAAACACAAGCACAATGTCAGCAGAAATCACAAATTTATTAATCCTTAAATATATCAATCATTTACCATTATGGCAAGAAATATGTACACTGTGTCCCATGGTAAACTGCAGTGTTCCAAAATGACAGAAGAGAAGTGTATAATTCAGTTGTGGTGGAGAGAACAAATCACAATTTCCTCACGTCTCGGTGTGGAAGACAAACTTGGTCTACAGTAATACATCAACACCACATGCTATGTTAGAAGTATAAAAAAAACACCCTACACCTAATTTGTTAATTTTAAATACAGTTATGCCACTTATAGCCGCTTCACAAAAAAAAGGAGAGAAATTATTGAGAAAAAAAAAATGAGGCCGTTACTTTTTTCACAGATCCCATTGGCAGGTTAATATGGCTCAACACATTTATTGTAGATGCTTAGTTTAAATATATATTGTTTAAAATCATGTAGTAATTATCAGAGAAGCTTAAATCCATCTACCATACATCCACTAGTAACAACACCAAAATGTTTAAGAACTGCTTTTGATTAGAAATCGACACAGAAAGGTGAAACGATACAAATTAGGAAGCTTTCCCATTTTAAAAACCTCAGGCTGCCGCATTGTAAATTTTTCACCGCTAAAAAGGACGCTGATCGATATCATGCAGTATACAGCGCTGCAGAAAACAGTTAGCCCTGTTGCTAACAGAACAATTAACAAATGAAACTAAACCGGAAAATAACCCATCCCTGGGTTGTTCTTGTAAAAATGGAAGGGAAGAAACCTAAACGCTTGCAAGGACGGATTTTCACAGCAACGTTAAGGGAAACGAAACTAATCCCGGCTACAAAGTCCATGTTCTGAGCCGACACCGAGCGCGCTCCCCGCGCAGCGCACAGGCGTTCACCGCGAGGGACCGGGGGCCAACACGAGTCGGTGACGCTGCGGAGGTGGCTGTCGCTGACCTGTGCGCTGCGGGAGGGTTTCGAGAAACCGAGAGCAGACCGAGGGAGAAGAGGAGGGAGAGACAGATCCGCGGTGAAGTGCTGGAGTGTTATTACAAAACTGGTGTATCCACAATACATTTCCAGAGAAGCAACAGCAGCAGTGTAAAGCAAAGTCGACTTTTCATACTAAGCTTTTAAGGCCTAACATTTCTCGAGTGTATTAACCACACAACTGGTCTAGAGCTTAATCAAAATTTTCTAATAGTTAAAGCCTCCTTAAAAAATTTACAGTACATCCTGAAAGTGATAAAAATCTACCGTCCTCTCTTCTTCCATTTTAATCCTCAAAAACTGCCCCTCAGTCATCACCAAGTTCCTCACAATTTTGAATTTTGCTTAAGCGTCCAATAGAAAATTTCAGTTAGAAGTGTAAGAAAGCAAAGGTAAAGACTCAAAAGGAAAAAAAAAAAGAAACTGCTGGCTCACCAGAATGTCGGCAGTTAATTCAGAAGCGACTAAGCCAGCAAATGATGAGATTTTTCCAGTTTACACAGACTACTAAACTAAGAAGGCTTCAGCTGGTACAAAGCCAAGATATTATCACTTCCACATTTATCAGTGATTTTGTCCATCTATATGCTGCAATAAAAACCTGTTTTACAGTAATGGAGCTGCCAGCGGAAATCCTAACCATGCCTACCAGAACCAAAGCAAAATCCTGGGACTCGGGAGAAAAGGAGGAGTCAAAAACCAGTTCTTAAAAAAAGAGGGTAAAATGTACTTTTTCTTTTTTTTTTTCTTTTTTTTTTAATAAACAGGATAGTTTTTAAAGTTTTCTGTTCAAACTTGGCGTAAATGGAGAAAGTGACAAATGTATTCTGTATCTACTGCCGTCCAACAAGCATTTGGTTTTTTTTCTTTTATGCCTTGTTATTCTCTATTTGCATGGAACATCACCTTCATTGAAATGTTAACAGTGTACAGATGGAATATACATGGTGCATCACAAATGTGTTACATGAAGAACCTTCACAACTTCATGCACTCAGAAACATGCATGAAGAGAACGGGATGGCCAAGATGATAATCAACCGGGTGCGTTGGGTACGGAAAATGCAAGACTGGCACCGCTGATATTTTTAGCTAGGAGGAAGGAGAAAAAAAAAACAAAAGAGATTTGCCATTACTGAAGTAACATCACCACCAGACAACAATACATGCTCAAGTGATAGCCAATAGTATTAAAACCAAAGAACACTCTCAAGATCATTTAAGAAAATATTGTGAAGAAAACCAAGCGGGAGGGAAAAATACCCCCAAATGCTCAGGCAAAGCATTCTTTTGTTTTCAAACTGCTTTAGAGACTTTTTCAGTCTTTCCAACATGCCAGAGAGGCTGTTAAAATAAAAAAAAGAAAGCTGAGGCAGAAAGTCAAAGTGCCTTAACCGATTTCTTAAAGGAGGGAGGGCAGAATTCGGATGTGCATCCCAGTTTAACTCACTTCCTCAGCACGTGCATCACAGAAACCGCCACGGACAGAGAAGAATCAGAAGTCATTTACATGCAAGACATGCTAGAGCCGTATGCAAGGAGAAAATGAAAAGGAGTGTGTAAGCAAGTAGTTAACTAACTCGGCTTATAATATCATTTGTATTACCGTAGCTTCTAGGGGCCGAAGTCATGAGCGGGATCCCGCTGTGCTAGGCACTGTACAAACACAGAACAAACTCTTTACTGAAGTGCTCCTGCTGCTCGGCATTGAACTTACTACAGTATAAGAAGGTGTAAAGGTGTGATAAGCAAGGCAATGGAAGCTGGGAGCCTCAGGCCTGAATTTAGGTTTGGGAGGCAGTTTTAGGTCCAACAGCCTTTCGACTGCCCTGATCACGCAGGTCCGCTCTGCGTGCACATGCAGACACAGCTCTGCAGAAACACGTGAGCTCAAGTGGCTAAGAACATGGAATACAGAGAAAGCTGTCCTCCTATGAGTCATATCACTCAGAGGGAAAAAATGGACAAGAAGGAAACCAAAGTTTGTCTTGTGTGACTTTTTACTCATTTGTGCTCATATTCTTCTCCAAATAATTTCTGTGCCATAATTAATTCTTCCCAGATACTTAAAGCTACCAAAGAACTCGGTTCTGTCCTTAGATTTACGCACAGTCCTTACTGTGGTCTTGAAAACAAAGCTCCTGTGCTTGCAGCAACTGACTTGACATTTTCTAGGATATTATGTTTGCAAAAGCAGATCAGAGCTATAATTGCTTTTGCAAGTTTATTAGATTTGAAATTCTTCTCCAGACATTATGTGTAAGATACTTTTTTATTACGGAAATGACATTATTAACTACTGTGTATGGGTAATCATTAAACAAATAGCTGTAGACTCTATAAATTTCAAATACAAGAAAGGAAGGATGATCTAGAATAACATTTAAATTAAATTTCTCCTATAATTTTCAGAAATGGAGTTACTGGTACACTGCTGCTCTGACTGGGAAACGAAACAGCAAAGTTCAAGGCAGTCTAAGAGATGGTAAGGATGGATTAAAGAAAGCGAGTTCTAGTATGGTGCTATGGGGGAATCTACCAGTTAAACTTGAGAGGGTGGGGATTAAAGAAAGAATCAGTAAAACAACTAAAAGAAAAAGGACAATGCTTGGACTGAAAGGGGAGCTGTCATCCCGGAAAAGGCTCTTTGCCAGCGACCTGAGCACAAGGAGTAGGACTGATCTCATGTAGTATATTTACACTTAGGTGGAAGGCACTATAAATACAAAGGAAAACAGGAGTATTGTGCAAGAACCAAACAACCTCAAGGGCTGGGTAATCCAGAAATGTTACTTGTAGTAACAGAAAATACAAAGCTGCATGCTCAGCTAAAGTTTCTACATGCTCATCGATTGGAAATGACAATTGAGGATAAACATGTGGCTGTCTAAGATGATCTGCTGACGTGATGTAGATGACAAAAGTGCAAAAAAAATGACAGAACATAAAAGGTGCGGCGTTCTCAACAGGGAGAAGAAAGACATTGCAAAGTTAAATAAAGCCCTGACCACAACTGTACAGAGTATTTCAGAACCCAAGCTAATGAAAAGACAAACCTCAAACCAAAAAAGGCAGTCAAGAGCTATTAAGGTAGCCAGAAAAATGAAGATCTTATTGAAAAAAGCCAACCAAGGTAGCATTGTTCATTTACTCTACAAAAATAGAGGATGGAGAGTGATCTAATCAGCCTTCATATAAAACAGTTCACGTCTGCATACCTATTCCCAGATACATTGAATACAATTAATATTTAGACTGGGAAGTAAGGTTTCTACCTGTCAGACCAATGATATTTTATAACAGCGATAGGAGCAGGTCCAAAAAAAGAGCCTCCAAATTCAAGATGAGAGTTAGGAAAAGGATTTATGTGGTATCGGTGCCACTCCTACATAGGGGCTACATATCTGAGGCTACGCTGCAATCTCGGAGCATCGATCCTTAAGCCTTAGCCACGCTCCAAGGCTTTGAGCCACTACTCCTCCTCTGCAACCTTTTCAGAGTGGATACCCCCTCGCAGCCCTGAGATCTCCTCAGTCTAAGCCCACAGGGACAGGTGAAGTTGTTTTGCTTACGCTTTCTGGCTCTACACATACCCAGGTCAGTTCCCTTGCGAAAACACTCCTCTATGACAATACCAAAAAAACCTACATAGCGCTGCATTTCAAGAAGACGGATGTATTCTTTCAATATTATCTGTTTAAACGCTGGCAATGCAGCTGGAATGTGAAAAGCAAAGAACAACATGGTTCCTGCTCCCCTTGGTTTCACATTTTTAAATAAAATACAACAGCTGTCACCACTAGGCAATCAAATTATTGTTTTCCTAAATAAAACAAATTTAAAAATTCATCCCCACCGAAGTTTAATGCTTCATTCCACTGTGTTCCTAACTTTACCAAATATTATTTCCTATGTGAGAACAGTGTTGCAAGAAGTAAACTATAGGACATGATGAAGTTCGAAAGATGAAATCTAAGCTCTTATTCACGCCAGGAAATTCAGCCACTATCCACATTAAGACACCTCACACAAATGGAATTATGTTCTATACAGAGGGCTTGCACCTGAGCAAAGCAGAGCCTAGACTAGGGCTGCCTGACTGGGAAACAGTCTAACCTAAGGCAGAAGTCAGTGAGGGTGGCTCTCAGGGACACGGCAGCATTAGCGAAGGCTGCAAGCAGAAGAAAAGCAAAGGACTTGGGTGGAACGTGATGAAAAAGCTGTGACCCTTTAGCCTGTTACTGCAACTACAAGCATTCTGTCATTTCCACGGCTGAAAATCTGGCTGGAGGAATTCAGATCTGCTCCTGTGGACTCACGGCGTGACTCTGAGGCTGTGAGGGGGCACGAACAAAAGAGAAAAATGATGACTGGAGGGATCTGAGGCTTGCCTGTGTAGATGTCTGACCTACCAGATGGCGACTGCTCAGCAGTTACGCAAAGACAGTATGAGAAAGAAGTTTAGAATGTGATAGATACTGGTATGCTTAACTTACAAAGCAAATAGGTAAACTGGCTCAAAATCAACTTGCAGTGAACATAACGGGGCCCGAGTAAGTAGCGGTGGCTGGAAACCATAACAAACAGTCCTCAAACTTTTTTCAGAAAGCTCTTCAGAATGGTGACACATTTTCCCTGAAGCCTTCCTGTCAGCTCTATGTATCCCATCATTGTTTTATTTTTTAAGGCTCTCCTGAAACTTTGTTTCAGGTTTTGCAATTAATCCTGTTTTGAGTGCCTTATCTATATTAAAGCATTTTTCTGCTCTTTCAGCTGTCAGTTCAGGGACTGTTGGATCAGTGGGCATCACAGTTGAAAACAACAACAACAAAAAGCGTTATTTTAAAAATATTTGCACCAATACTATATGCACACTACTGAATGTAACACGCTGCATGAATGACCGCAAGAAGCTACACTATCAAAAGGACGGTTCGTGGTTCTTAAGGCCAAAAGCAGCTATTTAGACTGTCTGGTCTGACCTACATAGTTGAAGCTTGTGGTCTAAATTGTTTCTTACTTGATAGGTACTGTCGGTGACCCTGAACGGTGAAAATGAACATTCTGCCACTTTCCATCCCGGCGGTGCCAGACCCGCGTTTCCTCCGACTGCATAGTCTTTGGCATCCCGCTGCCATCCATGTACTGCGTGAGCCGGATGTAGGCAATGCAAGCAGCGTCGTCACCCACAAGGTGGACATGAGGATTGAGGATAATAGTGTGGATTGGCTTATTACTTTTGGATAAAGCTAGGAAACAAACACATAGAGGAAAAATTACATTTTCCTTCCTCTCATGCTGTTTTACAAAACAAAAATCTCAAGCTTAACAGATACAAAGCAATAATTATGGTTTACTGATAATCCTGACTGACAAGTCACTCAAGTACATGGTAGAAATAAGCACAGTCACAGCATCAAGTATGTTTTCCCCTCTCCTATAAGGAAACCAATCAAATGTTTAATAGTATTTACTATTTAACCTATGTATGTATGTGGATTAAATAAAGTGGGGGCCATCACCTTGAATTTTCCAATTGAAGTTTTCCCAACATTTCAGTTTCACTGCTGTGTCTAATGTCTAAAGTCATTTTTACTTATATTTTCACTTAAAATAATATAGCTTTTAACTTGCTCTTGTTACATATTTTACTAAGTGCTGATACCTAAGAAAATTAAAGAGTAGCAGT
Source organism: Apaloderma vittatum (assembly GCF_000703405.1). NCBI lineage: Eukaryota > Metazoa > Chordata > Aves > Trogoniformes > Trogonidae > Apaloderma > Apaloderma vittatum. The sequence goes on from NW_009709560.1 coordinate 16,531, forward strand.
AATGAAAGGAAACATTTTAAGGAAAAACATTGAAAACACTGTGTTGAAGATGGAAGAGATTTTAGGAATACAATATCCCATTCTAAGCTCAGACATTTCTCAGAAATTACTGCATAAGCTGATATCTTAATTTACAATATTTTATTTCCTTTTGAGTCAAGTCTGCTCTAAAATGCTTACCTACATTACACGATCCTCCAAAACTTTACTAAGTCCACTCTCTGGGTAATTCTTCTTTCTTACAGCAGACATGATTGTAATCCGTGTAGTATATACATTGATCTTTTTAAATAAAAATATATCTGTATACACACACATATACATGCACACAAAACACTGATAGAAAAAAGACAGCTGATCAGACCCTCAGTCTGCCCACTGACTGCTGGTTGCAATCACCGTAATCACGCTTTTTTAAAGTATAATGGCAGAATTATTTATCTGTCGTATGTTTTTTCTTTTATACATCTTCATCTTGACTTTCTCCTTCCAAATATCTGAAACTTCCCTCCGCTATCCACTACGACGTGTGAATGAGCACGGCAGAAACACATATAGCAGAGGTCTGAAAAATATAATACTCTCTAGCCCTGCCCAAATCAATTAACTCCCAAACCAAAATGCTAATTGGACTGGAGAAACACAATGACAAAGAACAGATGAAATTTCACAGAGATGTAAAAAATCCGTTTACCGTTTTCAAAGTAAAACCGGTGAAAGTCCATCCCTTCTACTAGATTACCCAAAGCTTCAGGTTCAAAAGACGTAAGGCCCGGATCGCAGATTTTTCTGTGGAAAAAAGGCAATGCTGTAATAAATAGAGGCAGTTATGTAACACAACTCTGGAGAGATTACTTTTTAAATTTTTTTTCGTTTCCACAGGACATGTTACTTGCCTGAGCCGTCCCACTGGAAAAGAACAGAACTCAAACGGGGAGAAGTAACAGAGTTCTGGTTTCACCTGAATTAATTAATTTGGCATCTTATTTCAGGTGGACTACATATAAATCATCTTTTGACACAAGAAAACTCAATGCCAAAGAAAGCCCACAAATCAAAGGTATTTCAAGCAGGAATTTTCACTTGTGACTCTGAAAACTGTTTCTGTGCAATCCAGAGGATATTTTTTAATGCCTTATATAATGATTTATGATTATATTTTTAAAACTGACAGAATTGAGATAAGAATTTGGAATAAGTTTCCATGTGACTTCTGTACAACGAAGGTTCTAATGTGGTCATACCAAACTGAAGTTTAGTGCTGGCAAGCCTTTAAATGTGCCGAGCAGCCCCACTGTTGAACTGTGAGGCTTGTGCTGCAACAGGACAGAATCCACCCAGAGAAACACAGGAGACCAACAGAAATGCTGACAAGGGCTTTCCTCCATTTTTAATATTTTTTTTTTTTGGAGGAAGGAAGAGGACAGAAGGTATGATGGATCTGTGTGTTCACAGAGAAAAGCTGACAGACATCAGTCCCCTTTTCCACAGCAAACTCTTGCACAGTAAAGGCTGGTGGAACTCCCGGTGGTCTTTTACGCTCTGAGGTACAAATGAGATTCTAGCTATCAGCAATCCCCAAGTATCAGAAAAGTTTCTGTTAAAAGAAGCTTCTACTGTGTTTTCTGGCTTCTAAAGCACAAATGTGACATTACTTTTGCACACTAAAATAGATCTCTGTGTATTTTGTGCCAGGATTACGATCCTGTCTCTGCCGAGCAGCGCGCTGGATTTACACCAGCAGCCCCTCTGAAACTGGCAACCAGGCTCGTGTAAAGCCGGGGCAAAGCAGCGATCAACACGTCTTGTGCAAAGAATTAACTTCAACGATAGAGAAACGCAAAAACACGCGCACTCATAAATAAATATGTATATTCACCCAGACAGCGTCAAACACATCAACTCTCCTCATTCCTTCCAAAATGAGAAAACTTACGTGTAAGCTTCAAAGTCCCCATTGTTGATAGCTTCAATCAACTGCTCAGTAACCTTGATAATCTCCTGCTTACGAGCTAGAGAGAGATACAGATACAACATCTTAAAAGGGAAGGCAAAGGGGAAGGGGACGGCTGAAAGGCTGTCCCAAGAACAGCCGCAACAAAGGTATTCTGTCATTCCTCAGCTGGCACAATGGCCATTTCTCTTCCTTTCCTATGACCACAGGACAAGATGTTATATTGCTGCTTTTCACTCTTTTGGCTTCAGCGTACTCCTGTATTTATGAGGAAATTAAGCACATGTCGAGATCAATCCGCTTTCCTATCATGCTTCTAATCTTCTCTCCTTCACTGAAGGACCTGCTGTTCAAAAAGCAAAACAAAACCAGACGCGAACACCAACTCTTGAATACAATTTAAAGGAAACGTCGAACTAAAGGAAATTAATTATGGTTTTCCAAGTGACTCTCTAATGCTTCGCAGACACAGGGGACCTTTACCTTTTAAAAATCTAAAGTCGATTTTCAGGCATCTTTGTAACACTTGGTGTTCGCTGTAGCCAAATGTGTACATTTAAGTGAAGAGCAATTTAGGCCCTAAACTTATAACCAAGATCCTTCGGTGCAAAGCTTGGGGATTATACAAAAAGCATTCACATCCACACAGGTCTAATTACGACTCAGTGTCTCTCAGCTCTGACTTCTGTGAGCGTGCCTACCCTTTGCTTGTAAAATGTCGTTTTACAACAAACCTCGACAAGATCATTTGGTGATATTACAGTACATCTACTAAATAAGAAGAATAAATGCTAAATAGTAACATAAGAACAATACATCAAAACGGATAAGCAGAATATCTATTTCTAGTAAGAATATTCAAACCCAATCAGTGTTTGCATATGCCTCAAATGCAGAAATAAGTGAGACCTTTTCTCCTTTATCTATCAGTCATGAAATAAGCCCACCATCTGGTATTTGCTCACGTTGATTGGAGTTACATGAAAACAGTGCAGAGTGAACAAATTCCTGCACAGTTCTACAGTTACTACTAATACCAGTTAATTTAAGAAAGCACAGTTTCAGGCTTTATCAACATGGAAAATCTGACTTCACATAGAAAGCCAACTTCTACTTCTAAAAACTTGGGTTTGGAGGAACAGAGGTTTATCTTTTTGCACTTCATCATTCTGCGAAGTCCAACGTTACACCAATCAAGTTCAACAAGAGCTGCACTGCTCTCAAATACACTGTGAGTTTAATGCAGAAAGGGTAAGGGAAACAAATTTTACCGGTACATTTGCAAGGATTTAACTTACATTCAGCTACTTACTAAACCTCAGAAACAAGCTCGAAACAAAAAGAAATGCAAGCAACCAGGCTGTAGCAGCTCTCTTGCGCAAGCAATATTTGTAATTCTGCTGCACACTCCTACACGTGGACTCGACTCTTAAAACAAAAACAAACACGCTTGCAATGATAAAACTGAAGTAATGAGAGAGTTCAAATTCTTTTTAAAAAAGAATGTTGGGGAGCATAGGCAGAATGCAAGTCTCTGATGCAAGAACTGGTGGTGTGATGTTCAAGAAACTTTAATTTCTTTTATGCTTCGTGATCTCTTGTTGTAAGCACAAACCTAATGTATTAAGATAAGCACCAAAACCCGCAAGGAAAGAAGTGACTGAGAAAAAAATAGATTTAAAAGTCCAGCCAAGCTTTTTGTGAGTAGATCTTGACTACTAGACAGCACGATGGGTAAGAACGTTTCAAGTATGAATTGCCTTGTTTTTCACGAAGATTGTGGAAAGAACAGACGATTTTAATGAAGAGATATTTTGGCTGCAGATCAGAAATGGCTCCATCATAATTTAACAACCCAGACCAAACTGTGACCATTGTATGGCATTGTCAGCACAAGCCGAGCAGTAGGATGGCTGAGTCAGAAATAATGGTGCAGTGTTAGAAAAGGCTGGCAAAAAGAAATCCAGGATATGCAGGCTTCACACAGCGAGGAAATCACAAGTTCTGCATGCCACATCGCGTACACATAGAACGAAACTAGAGGATTTGATTAAGTAACCTGGTAACACATTCCAATCAGAGACTAGGAAATTACAGACAAGTCAGACAGTGGAAAATGAGGTAAAAAATCTCTGATGAAGTGCTACATAACCATGAGATAATGTTATCGGATCACAATGCAAGCAATGAAAATGTCGGCAAAGTACTGTAGCCTCCACACCAAGAGACATTCTTCCAAAATGAAACTGAAGGGAAACGTGTTTCTCTGGGCAGCACTATCATCTCGTAGAGGAGTATCTGCTCAACTGTCCATGGAGTAGAAAGAAAACACATCCATCAGGAAGCTCTACAGACCAGCAAAGCAAGTCAAGAAGACTCAAGCAGTATCACTGGCTCAAATCGAGCACCAGCACTAGCATCAGGTCTTCTAGCACTTGCGGCAACACTTCACAGTTCATGGTGTGGATTGTCCGGAACAGAAAGCTGTTGGCAAATCAGCTGCATTCCAACTCATTTCTCAATTTTTCTACAAAACTACAAGCACCACGTGAAAGTGGGTATGAAAACAACTACACTACTCTTCCCTTTCAGCAACACACAATTAATTAAACACATATTAAAAAAGGAGTTTTCTTTCTCTTTAGAGATTCAATCTGCAATCTCCTCGGCAGAGAGCGACTGATAAGAGCCAAAGACAAAAGCGGAGCATAATTTAGAAGCCGGAGGTCCAGAAATGATTTATCCTGTGTACTGAACGCCACCTCCTTCTCAGCCCTCACATTTGAGACCAAGAGTGAACATGACAAGAAAAAGCCAGTCCAGAACAAGGCAGTATGAAATACTCAGTCATATCAGATACCAAAGAATAATTAAAAAACTCAGTAGCCACTGTGATTTTAAACAAACCTCCCACTGATTTTTTGGGGGGGAGGATCTTTCTTGTCTTAGCATTTTATACTTTCTGTGTAGGTACGTGTGTGGGTACAGGGAGACAGAGTACAAATAGAGCAGAATTATTTCCGCCTATAAATACGTTGTCTAGCAAGCAGAGGGTTAGCCTGGGAGGAAGGAAGAGAAAGGAGATGGGGAAGAACTGGAACACAAGCAGAAAATCAGAAGGAGACTGGAAAGCAGCGAGAAGGAAAATGCAGTCGTGACTTGGTGGCCACATAAATAAAGTCAAATACTTACGCTTTTCCTTAGCACAAAGGAAGAAACCGGTAGGGCAATGAGGATGAACTAAGGCCAAATGGATATTGGTAGGAACAAGGTTCTGCTACTGCAGACAACATCTGACAGAAGTAATTAGCACGTATTAAAGTGGTAAGAAAATGACCAAATTTTCATCCTAAATTTGATGGGACTCCACATAACATATGCTCTCCCAAACCAATTTCTTTTTCCACCTAAATACACTTTACAAACTACACAAGGACAACAAATGAGCACACGAGGAAGAGGCATCTGGCCAGTTCCTGTCTGCCAGATAACAGTTACTTACAATTAACCATTTTAATTTGATTTCTTTCTTTTTGATCTAATAGTAAACTTTGCTTGTATTTAATTCTAGGAGAATTATACTGTTTGATGTACAGCGGCAATTTTATGCTATTATACTTTCTATTCTATGTGCAGTAGGAAATCCCTAAATAACGTACTTCGGCTAAAGACGGCCAGAAATCCGTATGCAAGGAGGTGATCGGACCAAACCAAAAAGTGCAGTTTCTTCGGCATCATCAGCTATGTGGATTATGGTGTCTTATTCCCTCCCTTTAAAATACCATCCTGTGTTCAGAGTGCAAGGACCAGAACTAGTCTTACGGTGTGTAAGAGGTTCTCGGATAAATGACAAAAATACTCTAAGATACAGGAGGGAAACTCAAAAATCGTAACGACATTCAGATAAAAGCACTTCAGCTACTTTTTCTCAGGGGTGTGGTAAGACTCAGTTGAAAAATTAAAGCCTGACCTACCTTTGAACATGGCAATGGCTTTCTACTGTGTAAAAATGTAATCTCTGTAAGCAAAGGATTACTTAGCAAAAATACATTTGCTGTTTTTAAAACAACTGGAGTGTCAGGGAAGAACATTGTTAAAAGAAGTTCATTTGCTGGAAAAACTAGAAGACACCGCAGGTAGTAGAGCAGAATTGCCATGAAATGGCAAACCTGTGTGGAAAAGCTGGTAACTCTTACGTTCTTTGCTCAGAATATGAGTGAAGTAAGGAGATTAAAGAATAGAGTATGGATCTCCTCTCTAAAGACATCCTTTTGCTCTGTGGGGTCAGCAAGGTAAGGCAGTAAGATATTAGCAGTTTAAAAAAATACAACTCCTGCAAGTGAGTGGGTATATGACTAATACAAATGCAAAATTATTATGAAAAAGAGCTATATAAAGACCACATAAGAAGAAAAGAATGAACCAGAACTTTTCCTAACTAAAATTAGTTGTGCAGCACTGCTTAGTACATACATTAACTGAGTTATTAACCTCTAGCTTTGTTTCAGCTTTCTTCCCCACTCAGGAACAGGGTAGGGATAATCCTCCATAATTAAAGGACATCATTAACACTAATATCTAAAAAACACAAAATAAGTAAGAACACCATTTTATAAATGCCTTGAACCTCCAAGGTGCAGTCTTACAGCTACTGAAATCAAGTATCACAGTGGAGAACAACACACAAAACAACAGCAAAAACTGTTTTTCTAGGACGTAACTACAGGGCTTTTCTTCCTTTCCTGCAGCCCCAAGCAACATCTGCAAACTCAGCCTACATAAATCACACAGAAGTGACATATATTTTGGTATTTTAGTTGCCGGGAGAAAGTATAGAATAAAAAAAGAGCTGTAGGTACGTCAGAATGTGGTTTTCAGAAATACGTGTACCAGAAACACCAAAAAGCATCCTTAGTAACTGATTGTATACCATTTTATCCACAATTTTTTTGCAACTGACATCAGTATTTTTCTTCTGAATTTAATTTACCTTGTGCTTCATTCAGGTATTGGAGCATCCTCCTACAGTTAGCAATACCTTAGTTGACTGACTATATAATTACTATAGTAGAATGGTATTTAATTACCCTCACTGATCTTCTAGAAGGAGGAACATGCCTTTTTATTGTTCTTTGACAGATTGCTTCTAACACAAAATAACCCTGTACTAGGGAAGTATAAACTCAGTATTTCTGGACTTCCAGAAAGTAGCTTATGATGTAAGCGCAGCGCAGACAGCACTTGCAAAAGGGCCTGTCAAATCCACAGCGAAGGCAAACCACCGTCATCTTTCAAGTGCCATCAAAACGAGGGCACTACATACCCCTTACTACTCTTCGCCTTGAAACAGGCAGCAATAACATCCTTACTAAAAAAGCACCTTTCCAGAAGAATGCAGTAGCCTGTTTACAGATTAGCACAGGATCTCGAAAATGATTAAAATTATTCTGCTTCTTACTTGCTCGCATGTTTTTTCTCAAGGAAAAAACCCTTAAAACTTTTCAGCTCAGTACTCCTAACTGCAAATCTCGGTACACTTCAGACTGGATTAATCTGACAACGTTTTGGATATGTATAAGCACAGACAAGTGAGTCTGTTCTCTCGACTCCCCTCCCTCACGGTCAATGGAGAGAAACAAGCACTTTCAGGGCACAATTCATCATATCCTAAAATAGATATTTAAGACAACCGTGACTCATCTGACCTATTTGCGTTGGCTAAAGGGAGTCTAGACAACTAGCTCAAATACAGACATCTACATCTCAGGAGACAAATCTTACCTCTTGTGCTACCCTTTTAAAACAGTGCCAGCCTTATCAAGGTGACATTGGTCTGCTAGAACTGAATGGCACAGTATGGGGGAACCCAGCTTTATTTTAAATCTGGACATCGTCCCTACAAACAGCAATTAGATGGAAAGCATACAGCCACTCATGTTATTGTTATACTCTCAAAATAACCAAAGTCTGAAAAGAAAGAGGAAGACATTAGAAATTTTATCTTGTGTCATACAATGAACTCTGGCTAAGTGGACGTACCAGACGTCATTCAACTTTACAGCACAGACTGCTACCCCATAACCAGAGGAACACAGCAAACGTCACAAAACATTTTTCAAAACCATTCTCTTCACACTAATACTCAAAAATTCTCTGCTGATAATTTCTCAGTGTCCGCTGATTCCAAAGATTCACTCTGATTCATTAAATTATGATACAGGTGGATGGCTTGCAGATTTTTTTTTTAGGCTGTTGACTGCCTTTCACCTTTCTGAAAACCTGTAAGCCTACTACTTGCTTAATGAAAAAATATGTGACCCATTAGATATGGAGGCAAATGTCTGAAAAATTATCCCAGCATTCTTCCCCCCTATACTGACAAAAAAAAATCAAACAAAATGAATGCACCTCCTATTTAAAGCTTCATCATAATGTGTTGTTAAGCAAGTTGTCATATGCGCTACATAGTTTCTTTTTATTTCTATGAAATTAATTATTTCTAAAGAGGCTCTCTCCTTGGAGCTACCATATAATTATACTAATACATATATGGTGGCAAATGCCGGCAAATGTTTATTTTTTAATGACAAATCACCTACAGTCTCAGAACAAAGCTGTATCACGGTCACTGCACTTACATGATACTGCACTATGGTTTCTCAACATGTTACATTAATCATGGAATCGGGTTGCTGTCTCAGGAAATGATATTTGAAGTCTTGATGACTGAGACACTAACAAGCTTTGCTGCTGTGCACAACGGTGCTCTGACTCAAACATTTTACCAATTTAGAGAAATCTTCTTGCTGTCCACCAGTGTTTTACAATGGGAGATCAGTAATAACCCTCAATTCTACATCTCTTTCCTTTTAAATAAGCTTTAAAAGGCAATGAGATATGTTGAGATAATCGTCATCAACAGCAGCATCATTATCATCCCCAAACAGTAAATTCTAAGAAAAGTGGTGTTTGCCTATTTTACTCATAGGAAAACTGTGTTAGCTTTAAAAATACATTCCTCAGTACCTCAGTCACCTAGGGCTGGAATGAAGACATTTTATTCTCTTGGACTTACTCTTGAACTATATGTTAATCCTTCCTCAACCTGTCTTTTCTCAACACATTTAAATTATCTTTTTCCCAAGCCTGTGACAGCAGATGAAAATCTACCAAGTTTACCAGCTAAGAAATCAATATTTTTGTTTATAATTATAATGTATATAAATAATTACAATAATTGCTACATAAAAACAAACAGTGAATTCAGTTTCACACTGCACCGAGCTAACACTATAGACTACTTTGGTTCCTGCCTTCTTAGTACTGGGTCAACAGCCCAGACCAGAGCCAGCCCGTCATCTCAGGGACCGATTCCCTCCTCACCTGCCTTAGTTGCACTCACCAAATATTCTACTCAAATTAAGTAAGGCTCAGGCCAATTACATGCAGCCTGTGTTAATTTATACACAAGAAACGCATCTACCCAGGCCTTCTATTTTGTATCAGTATACAGGCTACTAACACAATGCCTTTTCCCTCTCATATTTAAACCGTTCAAGTAGTCTCCTAACTCAGTGCTCTGACTCAAACATTTTACCAATTTAGAGAAATTACAGTCAATAGCTCGCTAATCATCGCAGGTCTCCTCCAAAACAAAGCACTAAACTTTTTGGTTGTCACGAGTCAACACTGCAAGCTAACAGCTGTCACAGCAGCTTTAAGGTTGGTTTATCCATGGTGATGCTAAAGAAAGTAACAGGATGACAAACATAAACATAACAGGTAATTAGCCAGGATCCGAGAGTGGAAACTATCCCCAAGCCGAAAACTGCTGCTGCAAAGATTACTTCTGCGAGGTTCAGCTTTCTGAAGTACGTATCTATTTATACTGCTGTTACAGCTGATGTTGATATTTTCACAATTAATAAAACCTGGCCAAGAAAAAAATATATACAAAAAATAGATACTTCACAGTTTTGTAAGCCCTGAGAAAATGTCATTCCTGGATCAGAGGACAGTATTGTCCTTTTTTGTGCTACTGTCAGATGATGGGGAGGGAAGGGAAGGAGAGACAAAAGAGATCATCTGAACAGATGAGTCTCTCAACTTACACAGTACAGAGGAAGGAGTGGAGTGGGAATGCTCAGACTCAAGCGAATGACTCTGTGAGTTTGCATTTTTCGTGGACTTGCCCGCTGAATTGATGGAAAGAAACACAACATATGAACAAACAAAGATGACGAGGTAGAGGGTGATCAGAATCCGCAGCAGGCACTGACAGCAGGAGCGGCCGCTGGGGCACGGCAAGGGTGGTGACCAGTGAGATGAAGAAGCAATGGAAGAGGAGGAATGGTGGGTGGCACATAACCTCTCCATGTCACCCTCCTTTGTGAGAGCTGTATGAGGGTCAAGTAGATGTGAAGGAAGAAAAAGAGAAGGCCAAAAGAAAAAGAACGATAATTTAATTACAAGCAACATGAACTGATAAAATCTTTGAGCACACAAACAATGTTAATGATGTACTGTGGGGAGGTTGTGTGGGTGCCCAGGAACAGTCGTGTAAAGGTTGTAGCCATAAATGACTCTGTTCAGATGCCAGCGTAGATTTATTCCCCTACCCAGTACTGAGATATACCGGGTTTTCAAAGAGCTTTCAAAAAATTGTTCTTAGAAATTTGATGTTTTTTCTTTCAGGAATCTACGTTCCAAATGGATTAGTTTAAATTGGTTTCTTTCTCCTGGTAATTAAAGTAAAAATTGACAGGTATAAAATGAAATAAATTAGTAAAATATATGAAAATACATGTCTCCTGAATGGATTCATCCTTTGAAGTGATGCACCTTGCAGATGCATGAAGTAGCACAGACTAGCCAGAATTTACCTGATTTCTAAGTACTCTACCAATCAGCAAGTTTTCCCACTGGGAATCATCATCATTCTTCCTAGCACTTTCATTAATTCATTTCCAGGGGCAAAAAATTACCATGAAAAACTCTAGATTTCCTGACCATGATAAATTTAACAATTTGGCTTTTTCTTCTTTCTTTCTATTTTTAGAAGCCTGTGTGCATTGCCGGCCAAAATAACGATGGCATTCAACAGCATTACTGAAAAAACCGTATCACTCTTCTATCAAAGAGATGCTGCCAAAATCTTGTTACTACAGGAGAAGAAATACCACAAGCAGTCCCAGGAGACAACGTTGCTTATGGTCCAGTTTTCCTACGTTCTTTCTGTCTGCTCCTGTCCTTACATTTAGGAAAGAACACTGTTGTACAAATAAGCTCATGATCAATGGTTAATATCAGAAATTTATGTTAGCAGGGAACCTGAATTACAGCCTCAAGTAATTTCAGACTCAAAGTCTAGAATTAGCTTATTCCTTTATTATTAAAGCTCACTATTGTACGCATTCCCCAATAGACTGGAGGCAAGAATCTGTTCCTAAAGATGTATTTGTGACAGCTGATTAAAGAATTGCATTTTTTTAATTTTTACCTTTCTTAATGAATTGTAAAAATGATGAATGAATTTGTAACAATATGTACAGACATGCATAAGAACACACATCCACACAGACTCACGGGATCCACGCAACTTTAACACAACTTTAAAGAGTCAAATCCACAAAAATAAGAAAACCACTTGATGAAGAGCTCAATGTTTTAAACATGTGCGGGCTGGCAGTCTGGACAAAGGAACGAACCGTGCCCCTGTTTGTGTAATCTATGCATGGTGTAAGAGTAACAGGAGGAGGAATCAAGCGCACTGAATGCACGCCTTTGCAAAGAGGAGTCATTCCTGTGTTGTGCTCCACATCACAAAGAAAAACAAAGAGATTTTTAAGGTCCTTGATCACCTAGGGTGGGAAATATTTCTCCGAGATCTCAAATCTGGCGACAAGCACCACCTCGAGCATATGCATAAGGACCCAGAGAATCAGCAAATTGAGGGAATTCTCCCTGCTACCCCTGAAATCCATTCTTCCCCAGCAATGTCTTATCTCCGGCTGACGCCAGTAGTTGTTCGTGACAGGAGAACAGCTTTCTCATCATTGTCCTCAAAAATCTACATCCAGAAGTCAAGTTTGGTGTATGGGAAAAATATCTTTCCTAAGTGCCTTGCTAAAGTCTGAAGCTTGAGCTTATAATAAGTGTCAGGGACTGCCTATTCCCTGAATCATTCCAGAAATTAGACCCTGGGGGTACTGTTAGCTTTAATTTATAATAACACAATCTGAAAAGCAGCCTCCAGTGGAAAGACTGGAAGTGTGAGACAAATACTAAAAAGTGAAAACCAAGCAAGCGTGCAAGCAATTAATAACAGGGAGACCACACTTGTTCTGCAAATAAACAGAAAATGGAATCCCTGTACTCCAGAATAAGATGTGCACGCAGTGTCTGGGGGTACTGCTGTGTGTCAGGCTACGGACCTGATGCTGAAAGAGCTGCTTCAATGCGCAGGGTTATGGTGAGCGCCCCACATGGCAGCAGTTGGAGCTGTCCTTCTCAGGGAGGAGACAGCATCGTGCCTTCCCACCCAAGGAGGGGAAGAGCACCACGACACTGCTCTGCCTCCTCGCCTGCAAGCACAGGAAACATCGCTCAGCTCCTCCTTCGAGTCTCCAGCAAACACACAATGCAACCCTCTCGCTGCGGTGCAGCCTCGTACCGCCTCATCCACTTTATGCCCTTTGCATCAGGGCCACGGGTCAGGAGCCTACGGCTAGCAGAAAACTTCACCTGCTAAACATTTGACAGCTGTCACAAAGCTACAGTAAAAGAAGGAGCACAAGCAGCAATCTTGTCTCTCAGCTACGCGATGACTGCAAGGTCCTCGTTTCAGGTTTGGGAACCGAGGCCATCCAATCTGCTCTTAACTGTATTACTGCAGAATCGTATAAAAGAATTAGGCAAAACGCTTTCACTGTTGTTTTTCTTATAATTGTATTCCTGAGATACAATTCTGTGTGCTAAGCTTCAGACAGAATTTTATTACAATCCTACCATTACAAGATCACGGTGCAGAGGCCCTGTAATGAAATTATTAATTCAATAAGTTTAGTTGCTACACTACATATAATGGTTGGAAGGAAGAAACACGCAGTGTTATGAAGAAAGGCAAACTACACTGTATTTTCCTCTGCATCGGCTGCGGATATCTGGCAGTACCGCCAGTTTTATCAAACGTGCACAGCACCTAATCTACCAGTCAGAAAGTAAGCACTGGATATTCCTGATACGATCCGAACTGCTTTATGTTTGAATCTCTTCTAAATTCTAAAATGTTTTCATGCTCTTCAGAGGCCAACTAAGCTCCTCAGCAGATCCAAGTCTCTGTTTTGGGGCACAGCTTTGCTAATACACGCATTTACCAGTGTCTCAGGCATTATACTACTTCCAACATACAGCGACTCCCAGATTACAATGGTTCACTAAGAATTCTCTTTTCAATTTTCTGTGTTTTATCTTTACTATCACCTCTGGCTTACATTACACTTGTACATCTCATGTTTTTCTTTGAGGCTGAAAAATAATCTTTTCTGTGAACGGGAGATACGCAAATCTAATAGGTTTGGGGTTTTTCAAACCATTTCTTTTAAATCATAATGTTACTAAAGTAAATATAAGTAACATCCCAGCATAATACTTAGAGGAGAAAAAATTGAAACAAAACCAATACCTGTGAAGTTATACAAATAATTTTATAAAAAAAGATTATTGATTTCATGTTTTTAAAGAACAAAATAAGATGAAAATAAGTATATGGACAGAACAAAAGAGAAACATGTAAAAACACTGGCATCTGAACAGAAAAAAAATTAAAATGGTGACATAAAAAGAACCCCAAACAAACCCAAAACACGAATGCAAGCTAAAAGAACATAAACTAAGTATGAATTCTAAAGCACTGACTTAAGCATTTTAACTCTACTACTATTATAACTGGAACTAGTATTGTAGTTAATAAGCAATAACTTTATATTCCTCATTCCAAAACATCGTGGCAAATGGTCTTTTGGGAAATGAGGAGTCGGAAGTAACACGTCAGAAGTAACACAGAAGAGCATAAAGTAATTTCTTTTCAACAAAGAAAACCAACATTCTCTCTTAAGAATTACTAGGAGCTTCTGCGTTCAATGACTTAAAAACCCACACTGACGTAAGTCACGTTATTGCTTCTACGAATGTTTCAAGCTTAAAATCGTACCTTTCACATCCTCATCTTCAATGGTTGTATTGGAACTCTCTGTTGATTCCTGTCGAGAAGTAAATATAAGTAGACTGTATAAAACAAGGCAAGCCTTATTTGCATGCCTCCGAAAATTACCGTTAGTTACAGATATCATGCAAAGCCTTGAAGCAGGGTGGGACGTAATTCACAGACAAATGGTCACACACCGATTAAGACATTTCCACCTGAAACTCGTGTCAAACATTGCCATTCTCTACAGTAGGGAACACAGTTACGTTTCCTGCTGTCTAGTGCTTTTACTTCACAGAATGTAAAGGAACTTATTTTCTTTTTCTTTAACATACAACTGTACAAACTCCATCTGAAACTTTATACGAATTCCCTCAGCCACGAGGAGAGCTTGCCATTTTAAGATGAGTGATTAAACCAACTGTGCAAAATAAGTCATTCCATTCCGACTCTGAAATGTGCAGGCTTCCACATGCTACAATTTATAACAGCTTTTCTGCTTTTGACTAATATATATTAACACAGTCACTCAGTTATTTTCAGGATATTGGATCAGGTTTCATCATTTTTAAGCCATTTTTTGCTAAAAGAAATTTTAGAAGGAGATGGAGAATTGATAAAATATATCACAGCGATTTTGACAAACTAAGGTATCTTTGTAGTGGTATCTGTCCAACAACCGGTCGCTTGGAGGAATGACTTATCTATCAGACAGTTTATACTTAAGCCATCACACTGTTAAAAAGGCAAGGATACTGTATCTTAGTCTTTCATGAGTTACTAGAAACATGAAGTATTACGGGCAAATTCAACAGGGCACTGTCAAATCTAATAGGCAGTTTTAGAAAGCCGTAAAGTTTTTAGCTCTGATTTTAAAAATCTGTATAGTTTATCGAAAAGCATAGCCAATACAATTTTGGTCTTTAAAAATTTACAGCTCAATAGCAAAAGTGAGTATCTGGTCTAACTTTTTATGAGAAGTAGAAAATAGGAGTGGTATTGTATTAACTCTTAAAAGGATTTTAAAATAAAATAATAACAGGTAAATTTGACAGTGTCCTTTGTTTACTGTGTCCTCACAAGGCTGAGCTGAAGGAACATTCAAAACGGTTAATGCATTATTCAGACCTTAAAAAACCAAAACGTATGTGCACCCATCCATAAATAAAATTACATGAATTAATCCACACACAAACAAAACTGAACAAGTCACCATGCTTTTCCTGAACTGGCTGGTGTTAGACGCTTCACTCTACACAGACGTATCATGCTCTATCATTTAAAATATTAGATCAAGTACTTACGAGTAACAACCCCCCCAAATACGAGCTGTAAACACCATGCACAAGCTCACACGGCAGATGTAGCCTGTAATACTGAAGCATCCACTCCAGTTGCCATACTACAAGGATCAGTCTTTCAGAGAAATTTAGGAGTAACTTTCCACATGAAGCGGTTTGCTTGTTTGCTGTGACCTTTTGGGACATTGAGTATCTGAATTGTTCCAATTACGTATTAGCAAGTCAAGTAGATGTAGTCATGCCAATATTTTATCTGGGTTTTCTGGTCTTTAGTGGACTTCAGCAGTCAAGATTAGGCTGGTGTTCAAACACAGGCTGTTCGTTGCCTATGAGTTTAAACTTGGGGAGCTGAAAAAGTGGTAACGTGAAAGGAAAAGCTCTATGTCTGACAGATGCAAGCTACATGAAAGAACAGGATATACAAGCACAATACACACCATCGGCACTTTCATGCTTGAGAAATGTCTGCATGCGTTATTTGTTCACTCAGATTCAATCCTTCTCTTAGGAAACAACCTCAAGTAGTTAAGACTAGATAAATGAAATGCCAATTCTTTAAGTCAACACTGTGAACAGTGATATTTTTGTTGAAGAGTAAATTCTTTCCAGGAAACCTAGGAACACGTGTTATATGTAAATGATGGTATTTCGTGGCCCTTTTCAAGTCCATGCATGAAAAAAACAAAACAAAACATGTTTTAGGAATCAGCCGCCAAATGCAAACATCACAATACACAGGAAAACGAAAAGACCATGAAGAAAACATATAAAAATCAAAAGATCTCTTTGTCACTTGGAATGTTAATTTTTATTTTTTTTTTGAAACTGCTCAGTGATGTTACGGAAGAAAACCAAAGACCTGTGCAAAAGACACGTCACAAGATGATGTATAAGCATGCTGAGAAACCACAGATGGGAAAAACTGAAATGTCATCTTTATCTAAGATGACAACTGCACAAAAAACTTGTCAGTATACTCTCACCACGCTCTGAGAACAGCCTTCTTGGGTTTTACTTAGACTGCAGCATTTTTGGCCGAAAGGGGAGAGACGCCACGCTCCCCGAGCCCGGCTGCGCGGGGTGCTGAGCTCTGCCGACTGCTAATGGCTCTCCCGAGAGCTTCGGAAGCTAAGCCATCAGCGGGACGCACACAACAGATGAACACAGATGAAAACAAGCTCAAAAGACACCGGGTGTAACAAATGCAGGAATGAGAGTGTCCTTGATAAATTCCTGGAATGGCTCTATTTGGCTGAGGACTAGTGGATGAAATGTGTGGTGTGGAAAAGCAAGATGGAGCTGATTCTGTCCGAATACCTTATTTCCATCAGGGTTGTGGATTACTGTAGTTTGGGGCTCCTGAGCGAGAACAAAATAAAGAGAAAAAGAGTTCCCATTGGTAAATGCATTCTCGTTAGCGTGAGGGAGCGCAAGAAGAGCCAGCTCACAAACGCCGAACACTGACAAGAGCTAAAACAAACGTTAACTGTTGCCAGAGGGTGAAACCGGATGTCTCGAATACGGACTTCCTAACAGCAAGCCAGCAAAAAAGACCGTCTCGCCTAACGCAGCGGCATGCAGAGACCTTATTCATGACCAACGTCCGCAGGGCTTTGAAGCTCTGGAGACCGGCAGAGGCTCTCTTTTGCACAAGTGCATACTGAATGCTTTGCGTGTTTTCCTGGCCGAGCCAGGCCAGACAAGGCAGCCAGAAATGACCTCTTTAAGCATGTTTGCTTGTATTAGTATTAAGTGATCAAATAAAAATTCAGAGGAATGGATAATTAAGGATGAGTTAACCAACTCTAAGCACTACCATGTTTTAGATGTAGATTATTAGCAATTGCTGCCCTGGCAGAGCAGCGTGAGAGAGATCTTGGCGTCACTAGAAAGTGTAATTTCACCAAATCCTTTTTCCTTAAAAAAATGATAAAAGAATCTTTGAAGTGGCAGTTAGCCAGCTCGCTTTCAGCATGGACAACTGCACCTGGCTATGTCTGAGAACGACCGCCATATACCGGTGCGTGAAACCTCTTAACTGGTCCTTGGAAAATATTTAGCAATGTATGCTAAGTACACAAAAAAATTCAAGAGGAAAAGATCTCTCCCAATGTGTGTGAATTGTCCACATTTTCAAAGCTATCAACACAGGCAGACAGGAAACCTTACAAATTAGGTTCTTAGTACTGTCATTTATATTTGTGAGCCTTGTCATACACGTATGCCTAAGAAATAGGAGCTACTAATAAAAGCAAGACTGCAATAGAAATGTTCACGAACAGCACTCCAATTAGTAAGATGTTCCTAACAGAGCTTACTAATCATACATCTCCTGCAGATTTAAAGGTAAGAGAAACAGGAAGAAATCTTAAGCGCTAGATGCCTCTCGATCCCAGTGAACACTTGCAAAGTCCTGCTGAGTTTTATGAAATATGGAATGAAAATCTGAATAAGGTCTATTTTATGGTAGCCTAGCAATAATCCTGTTAGCTCTCCTTGATATCAATACTTACACTAAGACAAAGCAGAGAAAACTATAATAGAGCATTGCTTTTTGTTTCTTTTTTTTGATGTGCAAAAGGTTAGCATTAAAAAGATGGAAACAGTCATCAGGCAAGGACGCAAAGCACATTCTACTCACTTTCTGGCACGGCATGCAAAAAATTCAACTACAGTTACGAACTTTACAACTCTACCACATCCAGCTTCCATGTAACATTTTCAATTATTAAACACGCTCTAATGGACTTCCTCACAAAAAAAAAAAAAAGAAGAAAGCATAATTCAAACAAAAAACATTTTTCCAAAACCTGTTTTTAGAAAGCAAACAGAGTAAATGCATGAAAAGCAAAAAAGAAGGAAGAACAAACAGAAGACAGTCAAAAACTTCAAGATAGCATGAGAAGGAAGATTCCAGGTATACCAGCGCCGGGGTAGGAATATTTTCCTTGGGGCTGGTTACCACGTTGGTTTTGTTGTTTATCTGTAGGTATGCAGAAAATAGAAACAAGACAGGCCTTAGAACTCGCGGTAGGCACCGTATCTATACCTCTCTGTATAGAACATCTATATACAGATATAGATATCTATATACAGATATAGATATGGAAATAAAGAATCACAGAAAGATGAACTTATGCAACTGGAAGGAACACTAGGAGTAGAGCCGATAGGTAGCGGCAGCTCCTCCAAACACGCTAGCTACGGGTTTTCAGATGCCTTGTACGAAGGTCTATATAAGGTATAGATGACTTCAGCTGTGACACTTAAAAAGAACAGAGAGCCTTTAAGTAGCAGCTAATCACATATAAGAAGAATAAAGAATTAATATGGGTTTCAAGAGAGTCCTAAATAGCCTCTGAGATTTCTTGACATGCAACAGTATTAAATAATTCCACTCAGTTGTTCTATATTTCTCGTTACCTATCACTACCATAAACAATATTAGATTATTGATAGCTCTCCAGAAATCTACGGATTTGTTCTATCAGCTTCTGGAAACAGATTTGAGTAAATGCAACTGATTCCAGATCTGAAAACACTGGTTTCCCTTTTTTTTTTGGTGTTATTCCAGACAAAAAGAATTGCCAGCTGTTATTTTCTTGCAGTCTCAAGAGTCCTGCAATAACTGTGTATCAGCCTTTCAATTTTGGTGCTATAACCTGAAAGTGTAAGATTTCACATAATAGTATCTTTCATTTTACTCCACATAGCTTTACACATAGGTCATTGTGTTAAGCTTAACACAGTATCAAATCTTCACAGGACTTTTGGCTTTTATTTTTACCGACTTTTAATTCAAATTAAACTGTTTAGCAGTAAGTTTAAAGTTATCTGATTCTTTAGATCCATTTTTTAAGATTCTGCTTTCATAAATACCATGGTATGAAAAGAACGGAAATACTAAAAAATAATGTACCGAGCCACTTTTTTTACATGCACTAAGAAGCAAGATTAAACTCGTTTGGAATACGTAATTTTTTCTTGAACAATAATTAGGAAAAAAACATTACGTACATTTTGGTCACATCTAATTTTAACAAGAGCAGTCCAAAGCGGCATGCAGAACTGGGTGTACAGAGAAATATTGTCTGGAAAGACTTTGAACCAAGGAAAAAAAACCATCTAGTGAACCTTCTTGTCAACAGTATTAATAATAAATGTGCAAAACAAAGGAAAAAAAGTCCAAAATGGTTTCATTAATGGATTTTGTAAGAAGTAGCAAACTTCATTTAATAAAACAAACTCTAGCGATTTTGGGGGGTCAAAATGTATTTTTTCTCCAAAAGAAAAGTCTTTCTAAACCAATCAGAAAATGGTGATATGCTAAGTAAGATCTACAAAAAGGCAGAAAAACAGAGGAAGTCCTACAAGAGTGGGCCAAATTGAGGGGTGCGTGAAACACTTGGCTTCCGATTTAACCTCCCTGACGACTCTCTAGTAGCAGATGAAGCACTGAACACGCGAGCTAACACTTCTGTGCCAAGAGCTTTGCTAATTTCGAGCCTTCGGAAGTTAGCCCCACTGGGGAAATTCTCGGAACGTCGTGTCCCCAGCAGGTTGTGAGGAGTATTTTCCTTTGGGACAGGTGTGGCAGCTGACTTGTGGTTGCAGGAGTTTAGCCTGCTGCCAAACTGATTCTTACTCAGGAGATGTCTAGGTTATGGAAATGTCAACAGGCTTTGCACTGATTAATTAAAGACTGCAAATATCCTTATCTTAATCAGCATTTAACCAGCTCTGAAGAATATAAAGCCATCTCATTAGTTCATGTTTGGGGACACTATTTTGACCCTAAATGTTATTTAGTGATATTTGTGATTTGATTATCTCATATGTGAACCATTCTCTCACACAGAATAATTTTCTTGGATTTAGAACTTTCAATGCTCTACAGCAGGAGGATGAAAAGCAGTGGCTTTTTTTAACAATGGTCTTTCTACATTAATAGCTATCAAGAGAAAATGTGAGTCACTACCAAGTTCCAAGTGCTCAGTTGATGCTCCAACTTGGCCTAGTTATTGTCAAATAAATTCCATTTATCTGTTGAATTACAGCCCTAAGTTGCAGGGGTTTCTGAACTCAAGACAGGAAGAGAATAAATACTTCTGTTCATAGAGTCATTCATGGGGAAATATAAGTTTCAGCAAGTATTTTATATAGCAAGTTACTTGCTTTGATATTTATGGGACTCTGAGATGGGCAAAACCTGAACTCCTTACTCAGGAAAGCAACTTTTTTAAAAAAAAAACAACTAAACAACCAAAGTTCTACAGGAGAATTGTGGAACAGTGAAAACGCATGCAATGCTGCTTGTCGGCGTCCTACATCTTCCACAACCAGAAAAAAAATCACACATCAAGTTGGATAACTCTAAGTTCATATCTTTATGACACTGTAGTCAATGAATAAAAAGGCCCTAACAAAATGCAGATAGATATAAACCAAAACCGTGAGGGAAGAAATGAAGATTTCACCAGATTTCATACAGTCCTATTCAGTAGTAGCTTAACACAAAAAATAAATTGATATGCCAAATGATTGCTAGTTGTTGAACACGTAATGAAAACAGATCAATCAAATTTCAATTCCAACTTTGCCTGAGTAAGGAGAGGAGGCTTGGGTCCATACTCCCTTGTTGAAAGTCCTATAAAAATAAACAATATCCATTACAGCTACTGCTGAAAACTGCAGGAAATATACTCCAATCTTCTCAGTAAGATATTGAGAATACAGCATTCATTAGTGAAAGCAGGAAGAGATCACGTAATTCCAAATACAGTTATTTGTTCTGTGGAAAGAGAACTTGCTAAGCCACAGAAACTTAGAGAGAAAACAGCAACGTGCTTGCCCACTTTCTCTCTCTCGTAGGACATATAGAAGTATGTTTATTAATATATGAACACACATGGCGTGTTCTGCACATATTTTTAACAGCAAAGGGAAGCTGTTCCAAGAGCATTAAAATATTTTCATATGAAACGGTTATTCCGAAGCTGAATTATGCTTAAGTGTTGATCTTCTATTTGTTATGAAGAAGGAAAACTTTGATACTAACGCATCGCTTGTCAAGAGCCACTCTTAGGTCTGATGGGAGTGCAGCACACATGTGCACAAACGCTCCCAACAGCTGGGCGTGACGGCAGAATCACTACTGATCTTTTATCAGTGCATAAGAATTGTTTTTTACACCTTGGGACTTCATCTGTCACGTGGTACTTCCGTGACAAAAAGTTACAGGACACTTCACATTTGGGATAGCAGATATATCCCCACACTGTACCTTTGTGTCGACCCTCACGTGGACACTGCTACCACTGATCCTCTGTCACTGGAATTCTGTTTTCGCCCACAGAACAGACTCTTTCAGGTCTGCTCAGACCTGACCAGCAACGTTTGCTTCTCAAGGAGAGTCGTACTTCCCAGTGAAAGACATGGAGGAGGCGGACTTGCCTTCTCTCCCCCAGCAGCAGCGACAGAAGCTGGCTGGGACACCTCGGCTCACCGTCACAAACATCTCCCAAGTCAGATTCAAAGCCAAAATAAACAGGAATACAACAGGTTGCTGTGTGGGATCACAGAGGCCAAATGAAAGCAAGACTCTAGAGCGGACTGAGGAGGAAGAAAAGTTATCAAGACTGACTGTCAGTTGGGCCATCTTGCGACAAAGCCCTGAGCTGGGAAGGAGTTAGCTGGCAAAGTGCAGTATGGAGAGGCTGTGAAACTGGGTTTTTTACTCCTGAGCGTTTAGCATGGCATCTTGGTGTGTAGTGGCTCAATTAAAGCGATACTATTTCACTGTGCAACGTGGTTTGTGTTACATTTTATGATATTAATACTATTAACTATTAAAATAAGGAGGTTTTAAAAATTAATGGAAGGCTGTTACAAGATTACTATTTTGTTATTATTTTCTATTTTGTTACTATTTTCAAACACTAAGGACAGCTGCATTGGCCAATGTTACATCTACTTTTTTGTTTTTGTATGTCCCCAGGTTAAAAAAAAAACAACAAAACTTGGTTGAACGAACTGCAGAACAATTCACTGCGGATGGCATATAGCAACTGTGGGCTTAAAATTCACAAGGTTGTAATTGAAAGTCTTGCAGCTTCTCACAGTATGTTAACAAAACTAAATGCAACTGTTTGATTTCTAAGTGTGAACGTTTCACAGGAGGAGAAAAATCTGTCGATAAAGATCCTCACCATCATCTGAACACTCGAACTGGACTTCCTTTTCTGAATTGACCAGTCAGAGAGAAAGGAAAAGAAGAAAATGTGACTGCTTGGATTTGAAGTAGCAATGCATGGAGTACAGTATATTTCTGCTTTGGTTTTTGCTTTTTTTTTTTTTTCTCTAAATAAAAAATGACAGCTTAAGCTGTAAGACGGGGCGGAAAAATGCTATGAGTATACAGTATCTCAATAACAGAAATTGCAAAAATAAACATTCCCAGTGTAACTTCACTCCCTTTGCTCCACATGACCGTACAGACAAACAGCAGACACGTAAAATATGCCGAAAACCAAAGTACCAAACCCCAGCAAGTGTAATTTAGGCAAAATTTTGGCAACAATATTATAATCAAAATTGAGATACAACAACTACCATCGTAGACCTGTAGGAGGAAGGATCTTTTAAAAGGAAAAGCTGGTCAGACAGAGTAGGTAAAATGTCTACATTCCACAGTGAAGCATGTTAAGGGTATTCCACAGGAATGACAGAAGAGTACCAAGATGCTTTTCCATTTAATTAGGGTATCTACTACTTGGCACTGAGAAGCATTGAAATCGTGGTGTGCTCACTTCATTTGAAATCAGTGTCATGATTTTTTTGATAGGAAAAGTGTGAATAAGCAGGAGAACAGGAAGACATATACTACGTAACTGGCATTTAAGTGTGCAATACTTTGTTAAAGTAAAAAGTTAACATTAAATAGAAATTTAAAATTCAGGTCAAAGACACACTTCTGAGTAAACACACGGAGCACAGAAGAATATCTTTTGAATCATATAATGAAAGCTTGAGGCACTTATTTTAGTCTTCAGGAGTCCCTTGAGAAAAGAAATAAAATATTTTTCATTGCTGAGTGATTTTTTTTTTCTGTCTGTTTTTCCAAGTATTTATCCAGAATGTTCATTTGTGAAGCATCTCTCCTCCTGCAGGATCTGGTGATACGAGAACAGGAGCTCTAAATCATGTGTGAAAGCTGCCAAAATGTTCCCTTCTTAGCAAGGTCTATTAGTTAGGACGAGTTGATTTCTTGAGATACTAAATCCCTCAAGTTCTGCCAAATACAGTGAGTACATCTGGCAGAAAACACCTCATGTGGAGCCAAGCCTACCAGCAAACTTTTGGTCTTCTATGAAATCTAACGGAAATTCAAGAGGAAACATGGAGGCAATAGAGCTGCAGATAAACATCAATACCTGAAAAGCTAACATGCCCATCATCAAGCCATTATTGATATTTATAAGCTAATCAATAAACTCTGAGTCAGTAATTACACAAGCATCCTTCATTAAAACAGCAAGAAAAGCATTTTCTCCATTAGTGTTCCATCCTCCAATTACTAAAATTCTTGGTTTTCAGATATTTATCTTTTAATCTTCACTTAATAACTTTAATAACTTCAAATATATGGTAAGAAGCAAATTCTATAAAGGAAAGAAATAACAATAATCAGTTCTAGAAACTGGTAGAAGTTACAGATCAGTGGTGACCAAAAAAATCGTATTTTCTAAGCATGTGTTTAACCTACCTTAACTCCATCCGGCTTTTTCAGTAAACTCTTGGCTGCTGTAAAATGAAACAAATCTCAGTGTCAGGTGGTTACCTCCGAGGTCAACTGGCTGCAGAGCAAACCCCCGCTGCCTCCCAGCTGCAGAAACATTTTCAGCTTTTATTTCCTCCTTTTGTCGCTCCGAGCACAGGAAACAAAATCTTTAAGGAACTACGAATACTTGAGATTATCGTACATCTCTTTTTTCCATTGATTAAAGCTGTAGGTTAATTGTACTTATACAAGGAGAGACCTCCTTGGGTGGCACAGAGGAAATGGAAGCAGGGCGAGTGTAAATGCGGCAGCTTTGGATACATTCATTTTTTCAACAGTTGTCGATGGGGATAGTTTGATTGCATCGGAACTGCTGTTCCGATGGCAGGGACTCTGACAAGGTGTTTGTAGAGAGCCCACTGCTGTCTTAATTGTGTTCTTCATATGAGAGTGACATAAAAGTAACCAGGATCAGCTCAATGAGGTACCTAAAGAGCACAGGGAGGTACAACCCTATCTATTCCACCTAATGACAAGGAAGTTGACTTTTAATAACATGCTTCTTTGGGGATTTCCCACCAGGACAGCATCAGCCGCCTTGCGTGAAAAGGTCAGGAAAGTTGCAAATAAGAAAGAGAGAGCAGTCTGCTAGAGAGGTGCTGTTTTGGAGGAGACCTTCCTAGGAGGGAGCAATAACCACTGGTAGGCGTTGCTTCAACTTCTAATGAAGAAAATCTGGTATTTTCTGCATCTTGTCGCACACTGATCAAATTTCATCAAAAAAACGGACTGCTGGGCAAAATTTCACTTGTCATAACGTTATCCATGGGTTAGGCTTTAAATTCCACCACTTAAAACTGGCACCAAGCACTCCAAATTACTAAATCTGGAGGGCTACCGTGCGAAGAAGCACAGAGCAGCTCTGAATCGGAAAACATTTACACCAGAAGTCCGTGCTGGGTGACCTACCAAGTTTAAAATAAACTACTCACTAAAGCGTAAATGCTTCATGGCTCAGTGCTAAAGACTTGAAGAATAATCAATTACAAAACAAGCTGGTGTTCTTTGTTTTTATTGTCGTTTATGATGCAATCTTCCTATGGGAAAGCGTATCACGGTTTAGGCTGCGAGCAAACGGTGTTCTATGTGCGCCGGTTTGATTAGAGGTAGGAAGCACTTCTTGAAGGGAAATGCTGCAGCTAAGGATCTGGCATGGTCAAAGGGAGACAGTCCTGACATGGAGCTCCCACCATTACTGGCATCTTTCCCCTTAAAACAAACAAACAAAAACAAAACGAAACAATTGGACCTTGCAATCTTAAGGTTGCTCAAACTAGCTGAGGCTATTTGAATTATTGAGTATGAGGCTTGACCTTAATTTTTGTATTTGTGGCTTCTTCTGCAGCTACATCTGGATTAAGTGCTCAGTTAGTTCTGGTTCAGAGTAGAGAAAATGCAAGATCCCCTCAGAAACTGTACAAAAATAACTAATGTCCATTGTTGTGTCATTTACATTAAAAAAATGGAAATTGAGGCCAGGTTCATGTTTCTAATTTCATTAATTAACCCTCCAAATGCAGTTTATTAATCATGGACATCCGACAATGCAATCTTTAAAACTCTTAGAAGCCCCATGATTTACACCTAAAAGGAACAAAAAGAAATTTGCCTGAATTGCGCAACGAGACCATTGCGTGTGTTTATTTACAGAGGGACATCAATTATTATCGAAAATAAATTGGTTTACGTATGTTTTTGTGACAGGATGCATCCTGTTGCAGCATGTGCTTACAGGTCCTGATGCAACACGGCCTGAGATTTTACCGTACCACAAATGTTGTGGATGCTCTGTTAGCTTCAGAAATCCACTGAGGTAAGGTGAATGGGACAAGCTTTCTAAAACTCGAGGCCAAAAACCCCAGAAGTTCGTTGCTTTTCAAAGCCTGTTTTATACCACTAGCCCCTACAAAAATATGGGAGAAGATGAATTAGTTTTTATAAGCTGCTGTCCATACCAAGCTAGGTCCTTTTGCTACATTTGTGCATAAAACTTCTGAGTTCTTCCAGCGCTTAATCAACGTTACTTGTTGTATGTAAACAATTAAATAAGAGCCAGTAAAATGAGGACACCACGAGCAGTAACTCCAAGTAGTGTGTTTATGGCATTGCCAGCATGTGGTTTAAAAAGTGCCTGGAATGGATTATTATGCAGTATTTTACATTCTAGGACATTTTCCATACTCAACTGCTTTTGTTGGTTTTTGCTTGGAACACATTTTTAGTAATATTTTGATGCATCTTTCTTTAAGCATAGATACTGCATACAAATCAAGTATTTAAAGAATTTGCAGCAGCAAAGCAATTAGCGTGTTCTAAATTAAGCCCACAATGAAAGATTTCTTGCGACTACAAGCAATAGCTATAAATAAAACCTCAGGCATCGTTAATAGGCCAGAAAGCAGACGGAAAAGAGATGGTGTTGTGACAACGTGTAGAAATTAAAGTGATCCAGGACAAACAGCAAGTTTGATTTAGAAGAGAAAGATGTTCCTTTCACGTGCTGAGGGTCTTACCTCACAAGAAATATACATTCCACATAAAAGGAAGAAAAGGAAAATAAAACACTTTTATAACCACATCGTTATGGACAAATGACTTTCAAAAGCATGCTTTGCAATGAAACACAATGATTAAACAACGTGAGCAAATAAAACGGTATCAAAGAAAAATATGGGTCGTTACGGTGTAAAACAGAGATGACAGGTGACAAAAATCCAAAACAAAACCTCAACCCCTCTTTGCTGTTCAGGCTGAAATACTATTGTAAAATTACTTCAGCTTTTCTTGGTTGAAAGTCGAATTTGACCATTACATATATAGACAGGGACACTTATGAAGAGTGATGAGAAATGATATTTAGTAATAATTAATTTTTACAAGATATGCAGCCTACGGCATTGCCACTTTTACAATGAATCGCAGATACTGGCAATTCATTAAGCTTTAATTTACGTAACTGTAGTCTTCTGTATTATAGGTGTGTATTAAACATAGGAACTTAGAAAGGAATTGTATTTCAAGTGTTAGGCAAATTGAACAAGCTGTTCTCGCACTCGTGATTATGTAATTTATTTTGGATGGTTCTGTGCTTATTATTATTCAACACATGCCAGAAGCACTATCGTGTTTTTGTCTGTAAATTAATTTACATTACACTCCAATAGTTACACCAAAAAGTAGGAGGGTATGTAAAACTACCCGTTTTTTAATTTGAGATTCTTTTTCACTATTTGCTTGAAATGATGAATGGCAAAATTAGAAATCCAGTATAGTAGCAAAATTTTGGCAACACTACTACTAAGCACAATTTTAACTCTACTAAGAGCAAATTTATTTTAGCTTTTGCTATTAATTGTTTTTAATATAATGATCTATATGTCCAGGTATAAAGAGGAAATATCTCTTGTTATATCAAACTAGGCATTAGAAGAGAAGGAAAAGGAGGACTCATTTTACTACGTTTCTTACTCCTTAGGAAAGCAATAAAGAAAGAAAGTGGGTTTTTTCTGTTCTTTTTGTTTGTGGTTTTTTTTTTTTTAATACAGAATGCAACAGAATCCTGGAATGACATTTCAAGTATATAAAAATAAGTAAGTTTCAAAATGTTATTGTGTGATACTTATGCATGGAAACTATATGCATTATTTTCAGTTTTCCTCCACCACAACAGACAGAAAAATGTCTGGTTTTGACAGATAATACTAAGATAGTAAAGAGAAGGAACTCACATTCTACTGCAAAATTAGACTGTCAGCTACAGGAGATTCTATTTGGCCCAAATAGTTTAAATTCTCTTGTTTGCTTCTGCAAAGGAAATAACTTAAGACACATTGTATTTAGATGCTACTGAATAATAAAGATCTTTCTGTACTAACGGATGTCACTGACATCAAAACACAAAGACCAGATTAATCTGCAGCTCAATGAACATACCTGAGAAATTTCTGGTAGCCAGCATAGTTGTCAAGATGGCCCCCTGTGTACACATACATTTTCTCAGATTAGCATCACACTTGTGTAAAATTCTGAACATGAACACGACAAAACAAAAAGGAAAACATGCGAGTAAAGTACATCAACTATTAAATTAACCATAAAGACTGGATTAGCTGTGCATTACTTATCACACATGGTGCCAGGAAGTCCTAATTTGTAATTTAATCTTAATTAAACACATATCAGCAATCCTGATAATCTCAAATATTTACTGGTTGTATGTAATGCACAAATTATGAGTGTTCAGAGGCACAGTAATTAGCAGTAATATAAGTAGCTGAACAGGAAATAGACGTTACTGACGTGCTTAGATTCTTTTTTAGTAGGAAGAGGAGTTTATTTCCAATGTGCTAATTAGAAAAGTTCGTATCTGCGAAGTGACCCTGTCTTGTCAGGAGAAAACAAGATAATCTAAAAGGATAACTTTAAGAGTTTTCCTTTAACGAAAGATTTTTAATGTGTATAAATGAAGATCAGTATTATTTCAAATCCAACATCTTTCTGCTACGTTCTGTTCACTTTCAATAAAAGTTTAAGAACTTCATGCCAAAAGCTGCTCATCTATCAAACCATTCATTCAAGCACAATATTCAAGAAAAATTTGCTTAGGGACCACAGGCCAATATTCTTTTATCTGTCCAAAATTAGCTACTCACCCTTGCAGAAGTTCTTACCTTTAGTTTTCTTCTTGCATTGAATTTCTTCAGGCAATCTACAGTCTCTTGTCTGTGCATCATCGAGGCAACAGTAGAACGTTGCTAAGGGAAGAAGAATCATTTTAACACACCCAGTCAGACATCTAGCATTTTTTTTTACTCTACAAGATACATATTGCAACCCACGCGGTCCAAGGCTTAGGTCTTTAATTTCTGCCCTGTCTCACTATCTCTTTATGCAGGTTTCTACACATTTGGGGCATTTCTGAATCAACACAACTAGGGTCTCGTTTCACTCCACCTTTTCCATGTGCAATAGCCCCTTGAAAGAAACAGGGACTAAGGAAAACACAAGATCTTATGTTTACGCAGAACTTGAGTTATGGAGCATAAACATAACTGAAGGAATACACTGAATTACGATTTTAGAAAATGTTCAAAACAAGAAGGAATTTTTTCTTTAGCATTAGTGATATTAGGTGAGGTACAGCAGCAGGAAGTATTTCAGAGAGAATTCAGCAGTACCTGCATTTTCTCTCTAACTCAACTTTCTATGCATCACAATTTTCAAGGCAAGATACTGCAGCCTACTGGAACGAACAAAGAGTTGGGAACCAGTTGTGTGTCTCACTATGACTTTCAAAGAATTGGCCCAGACTAGCTGCAAACTCAAAGTGTAGAATATACCGAAAACTGGAAAGTAGTCCTGGATCCACTAGCAGACTGGCAATCTCTACTACCTGCAAAATGATTTGTAAAAAGTCCCTGAATTTCCTGCCTTTTATATCTGATGCTTATCATAATGGTTATAGGGCAATGTACAGCATTATCTAACTCAAGTCACTTTTTTGTATGTTTTCTCTCTGAGAATTTAAGATAATGCTCCAATTTTGGCAGTGAACTGCACCACAAAGTCAAGGCAAAGGAGTTCATTTCTGCGAAAATCATCCCAGGCTGAGAGCTCCGTATACGACACTATTGACTCTATCTGTGTAATTTTAATTTTACAGTCCTATAGTTTCACAGCTGCACAAGGACAAAAATTACCATCCAAACACCTTATCTATATGCTGAAGTAAACCGTAAGTGGATTTGTCTGCCAAATCGTCCTCTTAAATCTGTGAAAATTACTTACACAGATCCATGGATGCTTTAGTGCTTCTGACGCTGTGATACGTTTTGCTGGGTTGATGGTGAGCATTTTATTGATAAGGTCTTTTGCTTCAGGAGTCACTGTATCCCATTCTGGTGAAGGAAACTTAGAGAAAAAAATACTTATGTATATACCATCTTGTACAATCTTTACACAGTTTTACCTAAGGTTTTGTATTGATGCTATTTCTGTTTTAAGGGGGAAAATGCAGTTTGTCACAATTAGAAAAGTTTGAATTAGTCAGTTTTATAAACTGTTTTTCTCCTTTACTATTTAGATCTTTTATTTATTTGCTTCAAATACCTACCATTTCTACACTTAGAGTAACTTGATGGCAGTTGAAACTCACAGCACGCACAAAATAACAATGTCAGAAAGAATAACAAATTCTGACTGTCTGAGAGGCATATGGTCATACAGCACTTAATGCAGTTTATCTTGTACTAAAGATATAAATATTAAGCATTATTATTCAAAGTTTTAATACTAAGCATTATTACTCAACATTTACTATATTGAGTGGTTCATGAAGATAATGAATATTCCCCGCAAATTTAGGAAGCAATCCTATTTTCACTTTTCAACCTAGAAAAATCTCATTTACAAGTACGGATATAACTAACTGAACAGACAGAGTAAGGCACATACGTCATAAGCGCCAGCCTTGATCTGCTGGTAAAGCCTGTGCTGGTCTTCATCCCAGAAAGGAGGATATCCCACCAGGAGGATATACAGAATGACACCTGCAGAAAATTCACAGCAGTACTACATGATTTCAAGAAATCCCAGAAATTTCTGACATTTCACCCAACAACCAGGTAAAACAAATGGCTCAACAGTCTTATTCCAGCTACTGAAAAATTAGGTCTATTCATACTGCAGAAAGCAGTAAAAGTAAAGTTCACAAGATACCTTCTCATGCAGTAATAAGTATCCGACACAACACCAGACCAGGAACACTAAAAATGTCTGGCTAGCTGGAGAAATTATTTTCAATGACCATGTACATTCTAGGAAAACGCATTTTTTACTTCTAGTTTTATTAGGGCTTGTACTGATGTCTTTAAGACCTTGTTTTTACTAATTCATGCAAAGGAAAAGTGGGAAATTCAATATATTTGTATAAATACGTGGTCAATAGGAAACTAAAAAGTCCATCTGCTACTCTCAGAGAGATGATTCACTATGACTTCAGGAAAGTGCTTTCATAAATACAACCAAAAAAACGTGGGTAGGAGTGAAATAAGGAAACCACCAATTGCTCTCAGCTAGGCAGCTGCCACTTGCCAGTACCTTAAACTATGCTGTTTCAAGTACTGGACAATAAAATAATTGCTCTCTACTCCAGTTCACAAAACATTTAGCTTCACGGTTTAAAAATGCAGTTTTAGTCAGATCAGAATTTAGGCTTGTGAACCAAAATTAAGGCCCAGTCCAAAGTATGAACTGTTATATTTGCTAACTAGTTAGGCACCTGCAAATATCTTTTTAATACTTTGTGAAAGTGTGTTGTGTAAACATGGCCAAGCATTCCATGATAATACACCTTCACAAATAATAAAAACCAAATCAAGCCGGTACAATAACAAAAATCTGATAACCTCTTCTAAATATTAATATTGAATTTTACTAAATACATATTATCTGATGCAGCACATAATCTATTCTGGACATCGCCTCTCTCCTTCAAAATACTCTATGGCAGACCGAACACCACCCTTCCGAGTAATTACTTACCACACGCCCACATATCCACAGGTTTTCCATAAGGATCTTTTCGTAACACCTCTGGTGAAAGGTATCCCGGAGTACCAGCAAAGCCTGTCAAAAGGCAAAGCAACTTTACTCTCAAAAGGTGTACGTGCTCCGCAAAAATCAAGTGACTCTCATCTTGGCTCATGACACGCAGGACATTAATGCTCAAGTTTCGTTTCGAACTTCTCTTTTAACGGTGAATCATCTAGAAGTGGCAATAATGGGACAACTTATGAAGCTGGGGCATGTCCCCTTCTGCCACCACATCTGGCAGAGTCGAGAGACAGCAAAAAGCCGGCTGGCTGCACCCCTATACCAGCCCTCCAGATTCAACAGTGGTGTCAAGGACCTGGTGACAGTGCAACAGGAGAAGGTTTGCAGAGAGATTACAAGATAGCTGATGGAATTTCTTTCATGACTTCTGCATTCCTCTAAGCTGCAGTGTGACATCCAGGAGTGAGGCACAAATATATTTGGCTCGGGGTCGAGGTCAAAAAAGTTAGCAGAGCAAGGGGAATGTGGGAAACATTATCTGAGCGATCCTGTCAGAGATACTAATCCTAAAACAGAAAATTCACACCACGCATGATAAAGACTGTTACTGAGGGGTTTTTTTAATCATTAGCCTAAATTGGGCTATTTTAAAATAGCCCCAAGCTGTAAAAATTAAGGCTGTCAACATGACTTGCATGGGATTTCTGGGAGTCCATCAGCTCTCAGCGTGAACTCACCACACACCCAGTACATCCACGGACGCTGACGGGCAACTCAGCAATAAAACACAGGGACATCTAAACTACCTGAACACAGGATCAGAGAATGGTTCATCATAACTATAAAGAGCATGTAAAGAGCCCTAATTCAGCCTTTACAGGAGCAGATTTCTCAGTAAACAGTAGGTAGGCGAGATTTAAGTAAAGCTGACATACGGAGAGATCCCTCATTCAGAAGGAAAAAAGAAAGTAAAAACATTGTTGAAATTCCTTCACGCAGAAGCGGAAATGCAATTCAGCCAATGCCAGATGGTGGCAAAGTCCATGTCTGGAGACGTTCAGGATTAGATTTCACAAGAGCACAATCGGCTATTACTCACTTTGAAGACCACCAACTCGGGGCTCAGGCTTCTTACAGCCTTTGCTGCCTGTATTTCGCACTGTGACTCCTAATATGATCTTCAAACTGCAAAACTAATTTCCTTGAAGTCATTCCGCTTCTGGAAACCTCCTTACAGAAGCTGGCAAAAAGCATCTCTGAAGTAACCTAGCCTTTAACGTTTTTATGTTCTTCATTCTTTATTCATTACCAGCAGTGCTGCTTTTCTCTTAGGAGAAATGCAAAACGTAGGTAAAAACGTAGATCTTTCTTCTTAATGATAAAAACTTGATGACATTCTGTGTCATTTCAGTTAGTATCTCTGTTCTTTTGAGCACCTTTGCCTAAAATAAATGCTAAAATAAATGAGAATTTGGCAACTTCCACAAAGGACCACAGGTCATTTCTGAACACTCGATTCCACAGAGCTTATGAGCGACATAAAGTGCACAGCTACAGGAAAAGAAGCCCTTGCCCTGCGGCTGGCAATTATTTTAGGGTGGGAGGAGGAAACGCATGAACACATTCTGTATATTCTATTAAGCACACAGTTAAAATATTTTTGTGAAAAATGAGCTTGGTTTTTGCAGTCTGCTGATATGAGAGCTATGAATTTGCAGAGTACTATCATACAGGAAACACATCTTAAACTCCTTCAAGAAGCTGAAAAATATATGTTTAAAGTAGCTTTAAACAGACTGATGTTCCGTATCTCTTCTTGTCTGTAATGCTTTACATGAGTATTTTTGTTCATTTTAAAGGGGAAGTAAAGTCTTCTCAACTTGCAAACCCAGCATAGCTCCATAAATATTACTATGCGCCACTTGAAAACTTTAAACTTTAAAGCAAAAATACACTACTTAGCTAACTTTATTTCTTGATGAAGATACAGAATGGGTCTAAACATAACTAATCAGTAGTGGTTTAGTATATATTCTGAAATTTTTTAAAGCGGCAAAGACAGCAGAGTATGCACTCATGATTTCAGCGGAAAAGAACAAATACAATTAAATTGTGCACTGTTATTTATCAGTTAATTCTATAACTGGTCAGAGGGATCCCAATCCGAGTGTGTACTTTTCAGAAAATTATTGCTAATAGGAGCAATTACTTCAGCTAAAAACAACTTTTAAAGTTGGAAACTTTTTGTGACTGTACAATGTCTAGAAAAGCTGCATCACCTTGTACTCCTATGATGCTATGATTTAAATAAGCAGCCAGAGGCCTGAGCCAAATGCCGTGCTTTGCTGAATTCAGTGATGCGTGGGTACATGAGATGACACGTTACTCAGGCTAAATAGCTTACAGCCTCAAAACCCTCTTACGCAAAGATTACATATATACTTAACTTCATAAATCATGAACACTTCTCTTGAGTCAACCCTAGATTGAAGGTTAACTGTAATCCCTCAACATAAACTTAAATTAAGGCACAGAGATGCATCTTAAACACAACAGCAGAGGAGACTGCTGCTCTAAGAACCGCCCTATGCTGTCATCAGCCCCCTGCTAGACTTACAGCTTTCTCGGCACCACTCATGTAAGGATTCCAAAAGAAAATGGCAGAATCAACCACCTTAACCCGTGTGAATTGTACCTCTTTGCTAACATACTTCCCTTTGACTCGAGAATGAAAACTCAGATGGGCAGTCTGGAGAGAAGATATGGAGAAGGTGGCAGCAAGCGGCAAGAGCACGCAACTGAGAGTAAGTATAGGGCAGCAGGCTTCTCCTCCTACACAGCTGGAGCCAAAAGACTATCTGTATACAACCTAATTTTATGCAACTAGCAAACTAACTCAGTGAAGCTACTCAAATGACTTAAGCGGTGCATATTTTAGCCCTACTTGGAGGGCTAGACCTAATTTGAGGGGCACCTAGGACTAAACCTAGCTACCTGTGAGTGAACTGCAGTCTGCCCCAGACTTCAGCGATGGGCAAGGAGTCACCTGCCTGAAACTATCCCAGTATATTAAACAGCTGCTCGCAGGGCGGGGTGTTTCGACTAAACGCCGTAACACTTTCTACAAACACGGAAGGAATGGGTTTGTTTTTACAAACAGGCAAACCAGGCAAGGTTTCTGTTGTGTCCTAACACACAGAGCTCTAGCCAGCTTCCTGCTGCGGCTTAGCCGTGGTTGAAGCAGAAAAGAAAGCATCACACCAGAGCATTACATCCAAGAAAAAGAAAAAACAACAAAGAAAAAACATACTGATGCAGAGCTATAATTAGAACCAGGGCACACCATAAGTCACTAAGTGCTGCAGAATCCAGTGGAAAGCAGAAAAATCTTCTGGAAAGAAGCAAGAAAAACTTCAAAACATCAACTGGGTCTGTGCTCCTGTTCTGCCTCGTAAAAGCAGTCATAAAGATGAAGGAAGGCACTCGGACAATTACAGAAGCGTTTTGCAGAGGAAAAGGTACAGAACCCACCAGCCTTATTGAATACCACAAAGCAAAAGAAAAGAGTCACTTCAGACTACTTTTTATTATCTTGCTGCCAGCTTACCTTTTCCTATGTATATACTTTGAAGACATGCTGCTTAATCTCCTTTCTACTAAGTTCAGCGGGGCAGTCCTCCCGATGCTACACTCCTAAATCAAGCACTTCTCAAGAGCCAAATGACCAAAAAGTGCAGGATTTTGCAGGGAATTGCAACGTCCTGCACATCACCTGTATCCATACAGATGTATCATTTTGACAAAATATCCCTGAAGTCAAGTTCATTCTGCTGACCTTTTCCTTGAGATGCTTTCGGTTTACCTGATGTTTCTATCATTTTAACAAATCACTTGTTTTTTTTCTTATTTCTATTCCACTCCTTTTGTACTGGTCTATTTGTTAATGTGCAAGAGCAATCTCCTCTGTCTTTTGTGGATTACTGAAATCCATTTATATAAAGGCTGGGATTTAAAACAACGGGTTAGCTTATAAAGCCACCAACATATGTCCAACGATACTGCCTGTGCATCCACATGTAGTCATATCCTAGACTTCAAACACTCACTCTCTCAACCTACTGCCTGCAGAAAATCATTTGTGCTTTCATTCTAAGATCACAATCACTCTGCTCAGTTTTAAACTGTGCTTTCCAGATGCTGTAAGTGAGAACAGGTAGCTGCCATAAATATTTCATTCTCTGCTTTTTTCCTCCTGGGATGTTCAACAAATTCTGTCCTGTGCTGCACATCTCTTCAAAGAGGGTTGTATGTGAGATAGACACATCACCTTTGTACGTGTCCTATTATTTAAAATGACCAGTATTAAATATTTTCTACCATTTTCCTCTGGGCATCTGTTAACTGTAACAAACAACTGGCAATTAGTTGTTTTGGTTTTTTTTGTAAATTAACCCATCCCCCCCCAAAAGGAGTAGTTGAGTTGAACTGGATAGAAGTGCACAATCTTTCACCTTTGCCATCAAGTGGGCGTACTCTTGATGCCTTCCAGATGAAGGTAATATTTTCAAAACCAGTCTCAAAATTCCTGTCCGAATTTCAGAAGACGACTGTAAGCTGCAGACAGACAACCCTTTCCCAACTACCATGCAGTGTTCCAGATGCTTTTAACCACTCTTTACCTTCCTGAGTTTATGCTCTCCATGATCTACTACGTGAGTTTCTTATGTATAAGTGATTGTTTGTAAGTCAGCTCACTCTGACTGCAGTGGAACGAAGTTTTATGTACAGTTTTACATACAGTTACACTCCAAAGTATTTCAAAAATAATTTTTCAGGTATTTCCAGTTGACAGGCTCTAGATAACAAAGGGGTAGTTTGGGAGGCTTAACAACTATGCTGAATATATGATGGGGAAAAAAAAAAATATTTACTTACCAAACCAAGCCTGTTGTTCTCCTTGGACTTCTATAGCTAATCCAAAGTCCGCCAGTTTTACTGCTGCTCCCTTGGATTTGCTAGCTAAAAGTAAGTTCTCAGGCTTTATTCAGAAAGAGAAAAAAAATGAGATGAGAAGATAAGTAAACACATTTTAGACAGGTTTTCACTCTTTTTTTAGTTACGGTAGTCTGGAAAAGAACAAATACTGAGAGGACTGAAAAAGATAAAAAACCCAGGCGTTTTCTCCACGGAAGTGCACAGATTGTGCTTTCCATTCCTACACAGAAATAATCACCAGGCCTATAAACAGCCTTCATGATCCCATGACAGCGAGACTAAGGACAGTGAGTAGATCTACTAGAGAAGGAACATGGCCAGAATGGTCCTGTGGAACTGCGATACCTGTCTGTGAGACAGGACAGTTCAGAGACTCCTAAGAGCTCCCTACTTGAAAAACGCTGCAGAAACCCCTCCAAAAGACATGTATTTCTTGAATACTAGTCTATCTATGCAGTTTGCAGGATTAGGCATCTATAACTGTCAAACGCAAATATGTTTTGCATGACAGCCTAACAATAACAGACACAGTATTGTATTTGTATCTAGAGGGCAGCTGTATTTACATTGCAAATCTTTCAGCAAAAACAGCACTCTCACATTTGTGCTTGCAGAGAACCTACCACAAATAATAATGTAAGTTTGCAAGTTTCCACTTTGCTGCTTTTTTAGGGTATATTGGTCACATCTGAAATCAAACGCTACAGTACACTCACTCAGTTAAAAGTAAAGGATTTGAACATTGCAGTGGTGTTCATTCTACTGTTCACAATGTATCCTTTTAACTTCGTTTAGCAAATATATCAAATGCTAATTGTCGAAAGATAACTCTATTCTATGAAGCTTAACTTTATTTTAAAAAAAACCACTTCAGAAATACTGTAGAATTCAACAGATTATTTCAGACAGCTGTGGCCTCTACAGTATTTTCTTGCCATTTCTATCTTTATTATGCTTTAAAAAGAAAGGTTTTGTTCTACATTTACCTAATAACAAAATCTCACTTTCAAGGGTATTGCTGTCACTCCTCTAGAAGCAGTTTTTGGAGCAATCTGTCATAAGGGAATTCACTATCACCAGTCTGGCACTTGGGACCCAATCCTGCAAACTCTTAAACGCTTATTTCACTTTAAACCAAGCCGCAGTCATACAGGCTTCCAAGGGACTATTTATGCGATTACAGTTAATCCCATGCAGGTACTGAGCTTGGAAACAATTAAGATCATAAGCTTCTTTCAGCAAAGGCTATCTTTAATATAGCTGTCAAGTGTCCAGCAAAATATGCTTGAGCCTAATTAAGACCTCAATCACTGTGATACTTCCATTAATTAAAAGCACAACTGGCCCAGACAAACTCTTTAGTCTAAAGATGTTTTTTATCCTCTCACCAAACTGCAAATGAACAATTTTTCAGCAATGTACAAACACTATTCTCTCACTCACCTCTTTGTTATTCTGTCATAAAGAATACAGTATTAAAAACCTTTCCACAAATAGTTACCTGATGAATCTTCTATTTCTGCATTTTTAAAAAAGAAGATTGAGGTCTCTCAGAATAAAACCCAGTCTCTGTATTCACTCTAATAATCAGTGACCGCTTCAACTACGTGGTATCAGACACTGTTCGTAGGGCTAAAGACTCTTCTCTAGTTTCATCAACACCGATTTAAGCGATGTCACACGGCTTATCACTTAACTACACTCATTTCAACGGGCCGTTACAGAGCTCTTCAAGGCTTCCTATCAGAGTGAGAAGTTTACAGTACCTACTTCCTGGAATGCACGTCTATATAAACCTCTTAAAGCACTGGCTTGATCCGATTTGGCTGTGACCTTCAGCAAGCCAAAAGCAGTGACACGCCTCGCCCCCTCTGAAACAGAAGCGCTAACCTACCGAGCACACACCACTCCGCAACACGTGTTTCCGTACACAACAGCAGTTTTGCCTTTTCTGCTGCTGCTGGGTTTTTTTGGTTGTGTTTAAATTTTTTTTTATTCCATTACATGCCTTTACTCTGCCAATCCAAGTGCTCTGCAGACATACCATTAGCACCGGGCGAGTACGTTTCCACAGAACCTGAAGCACATTTTCGGACTGACTCCTACACCACAGACAACAGCGTTTGGGGTGATGCTGTGTGGGACTATGCGCTTCAACAAAATGCAGCTGTGATTTCAGCGTGACCAGGGGCATACTGGGTAATTAGCATGCATTAACTTAGAATGACTGCAATTACTTGGCAAACATTAACAGCCCAGTGTGGGCCATGCAGGGCTCATCCTCTGGATTCAGTAGAGTCACCTTGTGTTACCGGGAGGCTGGTCGCAGTCAAGCATGTAGAATGGCAGGGTTAACTACTAAAAGTACTTACAAATAAATTAACGTGATTTATGCCTTATTTTTCTAAAGGTCTCGAATTCTTAGAGAAAATGTCCATATGCCTCTGTGTGTTTTTCCTTGAATATAACTAGAGTTTTTGCATGGGGAGTGCAGAAGGGTTATAATCCCGGAGTTTCACAAAAGCAGCAATGCTGCTGCCTGCCAAGAACCGGAATTCCTAGATGGAGGTGCGCCTTCGCTGTCTGTTAAAGACAGGCTGCCACTAACTGGTTAGCATTTTCTGGATCTAGGACCCACTGCCATTCTGACTTATACCAAGGATTACAAACAGAGCAACAACAAGCACTTCTGCAGGTCATAAGGGGCCGCAGAAGCTCCTCTCTGTTCACTGCTATGTTACACTAAAAGGAAAGTTAAATCAAATGAGATTGTCCAAAATTTCCTCCTCTTGTTGCCCTCCCCACCCCCAAACATGCCACGAAATTGTGGTCTGAGTTATTGGGGAAAAAGTCCATCAAGTTTTGCAATCTGAGGATCCGTGCCAGGTCATAACCATCTTTATGTGTCTTGTAGTTCTGGTCTTGGGCCGCACCAAATTTTCGGTACAGTAAGTTCTGCTGGGATTTCACCACAGCCCTTTCATTTCACTCTTTGTTTTTTTTTCCGTTTGCCACAGAGTAGTAAGTGAAGAAGGATGGTTTTCTGCTTCCTGAAGTCTTCACTTTCAGAAATGAAACTGGGTACTACAGCTTGGCCGAAACATTTTTTCTCACACTGTTTTTCCAGTTCATCCTGGATTTGCCAGAGTAAGAAATGCACACATGGTTTGGAGCAGGGAACAGCTGGATTTAATGCACTTCCAAAGAGAAAGTTATTTTGTGTGAACATATCAAAAGCATTCCTTGTTCAGTCAGCTTGCACGGCTACACTTTTTTTTTCCATTCCTTTTCATGCTAGGAGCATAGTCCTGCATGCAGAGGGAGGACAGGAATCGCTGGAGCAGCTGGACAAATGTGATATCCTTTCATTTCAACTTGTTCCATGTGATCCAGCTGCCACACAAGATTTATAGATTGGAGAGAGACTTGTCAGTCTCTCGCTGTACAACCGTGACACGGGAAAACCCAGAAGCACAAAATGGATAAAGAATTTTGTTCATATGTCTTAGAAATCCATCACGCGCCCTGAGCTTTCAGAGCGTAACCCTTTATGCTCCTGTAGGACAACAATAGAGACGTTATAAATTCTGCCGATGACTCCAACAGTTGTTTATCTGGAGTGAAGGCTGGCAAGAAAGATGACGGTATTCCGATGCCAATGGTATTACTAATGATAACCGCTAGAAAACTCCTATCCTGGGAGGGAATTCCTGCTCCCCGTAACTCTCTCAGAAAGGAAAATAAGAGATAAATAACCTATGCCAGAAGGAATTAGCACGTTTCGCTGTATTACCCCACAAGCCATTTACTCCCTGTTTTTGTAAAGAACCTGATATGTCAGGCAGTGCACTTCCGTTGGTTTTCAAAATAAATACTTTTGTTTTACTTGAGGATCTTGAGGCCCAAGTGCCCAAATTAAGTTCTCTCCCTTATCCACAGGGCTAGCTCACTACCAGCTTTGAGACAGACTCCTCCCTCTGAGCTTTGTGATTAAAAAAACCCCTGATATTTACTTATTTCTTTCCATGCCAACGTGCTCTGTATGCACAGAACATTTCTGCATCAGGCGTCTCCAGCCATTCGGGCGCACGCACAGTTAAGGAAGAGGTAATGCTCTTCTCCACACTAGAGTTTTCTTTCAGAAGCTTCTATCCCAATGCTACTGATTGTCCGGAAGGAACTTGACTCCTCGGGTGATCATGGTGAGAACACGGTGGAAATTCCTATTTTCTAAAGATGTTCATCATCTGGAGGAGAGAGAGGTCTTGGTGCCAGCAGTGTCATAGCAGTCAGCCTTTTTGTCACTAGAAGGCGTGACATGCAAACGCTAGCACGCTTCCCAGAAGCACTCCAAGTCGCGCAGGTGAGAGATGGAAAGTTCCCCCCACAGCCTGCCCCAAAACTCTGGAGGACAGAGAGGAAGACCGTATATTCAACAAATACACCAAATGCTTGGAAAGCAACTCCTGTCCTCCCCGGCACTGGTGCCAGGAGACTCAGATCTGGACAGCTAGGTATTTGCAAGCCTTTAGCAGATGCTCTCCAGTGAACGCTAGCGGTTCGTTCTTGTGCAAAGGTGAAGGGGACAAAAAAAATTAGGGGAGGGGAAAAAAAAGAAAAAGAGAAAGGGGAACCGTTTACACCACTTCCAGGGACGAAGGCTCTCTTTTCGCTAGGGTTTGCTGCTCCTGGGCGGGGCAGCAGCAGCACTCACCTTGAGGTCGCGATGGACAACGCCCATCTGATGGCAGTGGAGCACAGCCTCCAGGATCTGCTGAATGCAATGACTGCATGCAAACACCAGGGGCGCGTGTTAGTTCCAAGCG
>NW_009709561.1:0-738 GCF_000703405.1 Apaloderma vittatum
AAAAATTTAGAGAAAAACTTTACCCAAAACTTTACCGAAAATGAAAAAAAAACATTACTGAAAACTTAGGAACAACCTTAAGGAAAAAACTTAGGAAAAAAACATACCTAAAATTTAGGAAAAAGATTAAGAAAAAGACTTTACCAAAAACTGAAGAAAAAACTTTACTGAAATCTTAAGAAAAAACTTAGGAAAAAACTTTGCCGAAAACTTAAGATAAAACATAAGAAAAAACTTTACCGATGAAAAAACTTTACTGAAAACTTAAGAAAAAAATCAAGAAAATCTCTACCTAAAACTTAAGATAAAT
Organism: Apaloderma vittatum; assembly: GCF_000703405.1. Lineage (NCBI taxonomy): Eukaryota > Metazoa > Chordata > Aves > Trogoniformes > Trogonidae > Apaloderma > Apaloderma vittatum. The sequence goes on from NW_009709561.1 coordinate 311, forward strand.
CTTAAGGAAAAACTTTACCGGAAACTTAAGAAAAAAATTTACTGAAAACTTAAGAAAAAACTTTACCGAAAACTTTACCGAAAAATAAGGAAAAACTTTACTGCAAACATATAAAACAAATTTTACCAAAAACTTTACCGAAAGCTTAAGAAAAAATTTTATCGGAAACTTTATGGAAATTTTAAGGAAAAAAATTACCGAAAACTTAAGAAAAAAATTTATGGATAACTTAATAAAAATTTACCAAAAACTTAAGAAGAAAACTTTACCAAAAACTTTATTGAAAACTTAAGAAAAATCTTTACCAAAAACTTAATAAAATCTTTACAGAAAACTTAATAAAATCTTTACCAAAAATTTTAGAGAAAAAATAACAAAAAATTTTACTGAAAACTTAAGAAAAATCTTTGCCGAAAACTTAAGAAAAA
>NW_009709562.1:0-2464 GCF_000703405.1 Apaloderma vittatum
TTGGCCTTCTTGGCCAGGAGGGCACATTGCTCGCTCACGGTCATCCTGCTGTCTGCCAGAACCCCCAGGTCCCTTTCCCCTACGCTGCTCTCCAACAGGTCAGTCTCCAGCCTATACTGGCACATGGGGTTGTTTTTTCCCAGGTGCAAGCCTGTACACTTGCCCTTGTTGAATTTCATAAGATTATTCTCCACCCAACTCTCCAGCCTATCTAGGTGACACTGAATGGCAGCATGGCCTTCTGGTGTGTGAGCCACTCCTCCCAGTTTTGTGTCATCAGCAAACTTGCTGACAGTGCACTCTGTTCCCTCATCCAGGATATTGATGAATATATTGAATACTACTGATCCAAGTACCGATCCCTGAGGGGCTCCACTACATACAGGCCTCCAGCTAGACTCTGTCCCATTGACCACAACTCTCTGACATCTTTCCTTCAACCAGTTCACAATCAGCCTCACTACCCGATCATCCAGACCACACTTCTTCAGTTTAGCTATGAGGATGCTGTGGGAGACGGTGTCAGATGCCTTGCTGAAATCCAGATAGACCACATCCACTGCACGGCCGCTGCCATCACCTACCTACCTGGTTATATCCTCATAAAAGGCCATCAAGCTAGTCAAACATGACTTCCCCTTGGCAAAACCATGTTGACTACTCCTAATGACCTTCTTATCCTTGATATGCCTAGAGATAGAGCCGAGGATCATCATAGAATCACAAATCATGGAATCATAGAATATTAGCGGTTGGAAGGGACTTCTAGGGATCATCTAGTCCAGCCTACCCCACCAAAGCAGGATCACCTAGGGCAGGACACACAGTTCGACAAGACCAAGTGCAGCGTCCTACATTTTGGACACAATAACCCCCTGCAGTGCTACAGACTGGGGGAGGAGTGGCTGGAGAGGGGCCCAGCAGAGAGGAACCTGGGAGTACTGGTTGACAGCTGGTTGAACATGAGCAAGCAGTGTGGCCAGGTGGCCCCGAAGACCGACGCCGTCCTGGCTTGTATGAGGAACAGTGTGGCCAGCAGGAGTAGGTATGTAATTCTGCCCCTGTAGTCAGCACTGGTGAGGCCTCACCTCAAGCACTGTGTGCAGTTCTGAGCCCCTCACTTCAAGGAAGGCATTGGAATGCACTGCCTGGGGAAGTGATGGAGTCACAGTCCCCGGAGGTGTTTAAGGAAAGGCTGGATGTGGCATTTAGTGCCATGGTCTAGCTGATGAGGCAGTGCTGGGACATAGGGTGGAACTGACGAGCTCAGACGTCTTTTTCAGCCTCTGTGATTCTGTGATTCTGTGACAGCGAAGAGGCAGATTTTGAAAGTCTCCAGAGAAGGAAACTCCACAACCTCTCTGGGCAGCTTGTTCCAGCGCTCTGTCACCCTCACAATAAAGAAATTTATCCTTATGTTGAGGTGGAACTTCCTATGCTGTAGATTGTACCCATTACTCCTCTTCCTATTGCTGGGCATCAATGGAAAGAGACTAGCACCTTCCTCTTGACACCCACTCCTCAGATATTTGTATACGTTAAGACAATCCCCTCTCAGCCTTCTCATTTCAAGACTAAACAGTCCCAGTTCTTTCAGTCTGTCTTCATAAGAGAGACGAGTCCATTACTCAACCTCTCCCTTGGACTCTCTCCAGTAGATCCCTGTTGCTCTTGAACTGGTGAGCCCAAAACCGGAGACAGTACTCCATGTGTGGTCTCACCAGGGCAGAGTAGAGGGGGAACAGAAACTCCCTAGACCTGCTGGACACACTTTTCTTAATGCACCCCAGGATCCCATTGGCCTACTTGGGCACAAGGGCACACTGCTGTCCCATGGACAACTTACTGTTCACTAAGAATCCAAAATCTTCCTCCATGAGGTTGCTTTCCAGCAGGACATCCCCTAATCTGTACTAGTGCCTGGTGTTATTCCTCCCCAGATGCAAGATTCTAAACTTGTCCTTATTGAACTTCATGAAGTTCACCTTCGACCAGCTCTCTAGCCTGTCCAGATCTCACTGGATAGCAGCACAGCCTTCCTGTATGTCAGCCACTCCCCCCAGTTTTGTATCGTCAGCAAACCTGCCTGAGGGTGCACTCTATCCCCTCATGCAGGTCTTTGATGAAGATACTGAACAAAACTGGACCCAGCACTGATCACTGGGGAACACCACTGGCCACAGGCCTCCAATCTGACTCTGTGCCACTGATCACAACCCTCTGAACTCAGTTGTTGAGCCAGTTCCTAATCCACCTGACAGTCCAATCATCTATCCCACATTTCTTGAATTTTCCTATGAGGGTGTTATAGGAGATGGTATCAAAAGCTTTAGTGAAGTCAGGGTGTATGACATCCACTGCTCTCCCTTCATCGACTCATTTCTTCACACCTTTGTAGAAGAATATGAGATTAGTCAAGCAAGATCTCCCCTTGGTAAATCCACATTGGCTACTCCTGATAACC
>NW_009709563.1:0-53405 GCF_000703405.1 Apaloderma vittatum
TTTCCAACCTGAATTGTTCTGATTCTATGATCCATAATATAGTGACCTTATCAAATCTCTTCATTGCCTACAGAAAGAAAGTCCTATTTTCAAGATGACACGGCTAACTAAATCTGTGCTGAAGAGCATGAAGTGGGTGGGAAAAATGAAAATCCAAGAGGGGGCAGTGACATCTTCTGAAATATTAGATGCAGTTGAATGAAATTAACTGAATCCTATAAATTTCTTGATTCAACATAAATACCCTAATCCTGTCTAGACTATGTTTAAGGCTAAATAATATAGTTATGCCATTAAACAGTGAAGCACATAGAATCTTGATGGTCCAAATAGCGCATGTATTTCGGACACTGAACACTGTCATTCCTTTCAGGAACCTTTCAGCACTAGTGAGCATGACTAGTGAGCATAAACAGTTTTGTTTTGGTGGTTAAAAACAACTATTTATGTAACACACAAGTGAAATTTCATACTGCTATCCTAAGCTTAAGTGTTTTGTTTCCGCGTCTCTTCTTAGGGGGGATCTGATAACTTTTATGTTTTTTCTACTCTGAAAAACATGCAAACTATATATTTAAGTCAAAATCCCCTGGAGGATATGATTTAGAAGGACTAATGTACTATGACCGCTTCTCCTCTAGAACACTGTAAACTGCTGGTTGTTTAATAGTTTGGTATTTGAAATACCGTGTGTTGAAAGATGGAGAACTCAGTATTTGGGATTTCATCTGCTAAGATCATCTTCAACAAGTTTGTTTTAACACTTCTGTTTGTTTTGCAGCAATCTGGTTTCTAGCTGCTGCTCCTCGTTGCTTTTTGCAAAATATTAATTAGCTTCCCAGTTAATATTAAGGTAAATCAAACAAATCTGGTTTGGATTCTTCTGTATTTACAGACTTCTACTCTCTCTTTTCAGTGTTATGTGCTTCTCCAGATTCTATATTTTACTACCACTTCATAAAATATTACAGATAAAACATTTTTTGTTCTAACAATTCCAGTTCAAGACGAATAATTTTACAGAATGTGATTAAGGTTAAGGTATGGCTTCTGAGTTTATGGGCATTTCAGTCTTATCTCTTAAATGTATATTCATTTGTAATAATTTTTCATCATGCAGCAACAAAACTAAAATGCTAGTTTGGCCTCTGCATTTCAGTATCCGAATTAAGCCTCATTGCTCCCACCTATGGATAGCTAGAAATATAAAGAAAGAAGCTAGAAGTGTAGATATATGTTTTAAAAAGGATTTAAATGAAGGAAGGCTACTGATCATCAGGGTTTAGTTCTTGCTCTGACCTGAAAACTTCTCAGTCTGTTTGGTGTCAGGACTAGATCCAATCTCTCTTGCTCACGTGGGTGCAACCCCTATTTCCTCCTGTTTCGTGACAGGTAACCTGGGGTCCCAGCTGGTTGAATATAAAGAAGAGATGTATATCACATCTGACTGTGGGAACACATGGCGTCAGGTAGGTGATGGAACATCAAAAGGACCTAGAAATAATTGTAATGTGCCAAATGTGATGAATTTTTTAATCCTTAACTGACCTTTATATACCCACTCTTTTGAGGGAGGTGGCTATTATTATCCCCATTTCACGTGGAAACTGGGATAGAGTTAAGAAGGTGATTTGCAAAGACTCAAATTGGTCGGGCTGTCAGGTTCTGATGAAACTCGAATATTTTCGTCTCTTCAAAGATTTTATAACTAGCTTGTGTAAAAAACGTATAGTCTGTTTTTAATAATATAAGTGGTCTTCCTATGCAAATGATGAAGTAGAATTGGGCTAGATGTTCCATTACAAATATTCCAAGTTAAAAGATACGGTTTAGGTAGAAAGGTAGAAATTCTTCTATTTCACAGTCTGAAAACTGGTATTTAAAGTTTGTTCTTCATTAAAGCTGAGAAAGAAAAAGGAGAGTTTTTAAAAAACAGTAAATGTTTGAATGCCCTTTAGTATGATTTAATCAGTTCTGGGACTACAAACACCAAAGTGTTAAGAACGGTCATGTGGTAGCTGCAATGCCATTTGAGATTTGGATGTCTTTTGCTTCCAATGCCTAGTGTCCATTTATTATGTATTTGTTTGTAAATCGTTCTGTCTCAGCAATGGATAATAACAGGGATGTTTTCTTTCTGTGTGTATGTAGCAAAACCACATTGTATAATCTAGCATCTACCTTATAATGTCTATCGAGGAGAAGAAAGCACATCCTCAAAGGACAAAAGTGCATCAAAAAGTCATTTAATTCCAGTTGAAGTGGTGTTTTAGTGTTGAGCTGAAATAAAATTGTGTTATTTTCTGGAAACAAGTAAGTTTGAAAATGTTCTCTAGTGTACTGGGCTTGGAGAGGTTGAGAATACCAGAGGCAAATGCAGACAGTTTCTTATATTGATATTGTAGGGTGCCATTAATATTCCACAGATGGACTTTTAAAAATAAATACATTATTTTTGTCATGATAATGTCCTCTGAGGTTTAAAAGATAAATTTTTATGCCAAATTCCTTCTTGAAATCTAGCATATGATAAATAGATGTTTAAATGCAAAAGACTTCCAGAATTTACAGTGAGTACTGTGCTGTCTAATACTTTACAAAGGCCTCTCTAATTTTGTCATCATCTACCAAAGTTCTCTAGCTTTTCTGCGATGAAAAGAAGAAAAGAGCGAACGAGATCAAATTCATATTTTTGCTGCTTTTCATTTGTGAGACACTCAGGCAAATTGTATGTAATGCAACTTCACTTTAAGATGACTATTCATGCCTTAAAAACACAAACTGATTCCTCGTTATGACAGTCAAAATGAAAAACATCACTGCTAGCTTTAATTAAAACTGCTATGAAGCCTTTGAAAGAGCTTACTTTATCTTAATATTTGTGATCAGAATAAAAATGTAAATTATTTTATGTATTTTATGGCCTCACTGTTCATGATCAAACAGTTCTTCCAGAGGAAGAACTTTAACTTTTCTGTTGAAGTCCATGCAACAAAGACAAGGCTTCAGTCAGATGAAATTGGAATTATTTAGACAGTAAATTACAATCTTGTGAGCTGGCAAAAGCAGAACAAAGCTCATGTTTTGCGCAAGTCTTGGGGTAGGTTTAATCACTGACTTGGAAACTTTGTGGATGTTATTAGTGAGTGCCTGTTGCCTTTCTCATGTGCCACAGATGATGTTGCAGAGCTCTCTGCAGACTAGGAGTGGTCTATGCTTGCATAGAGTGGCAGACCAACACAGAAAAGTAAATATAAAAGACTCAGGAGAAAAGGCAGTTCAAGGGATTAATTAAAAGCTTTCCTGAAATGATAGCAGTATTGGTTTGTAGGAATATAGGATTGGGGAGGAAGGTCAAAGATAATGTAGTTCAACCAGGTGCTCTCAGACAACATCTAACATACTGGGAATATTTCTAATGGAGGTTTGCAAGATCTATTTGCTAATCATTCACTGCAGGAGAGTCTGTGGTCTGGCTGTGTGGTGCTTCACCATTTTTCATAGATTTTTCCGAATAACATAAACTGACTGTGCTTTTTTTGCTGTTGTTCTTGCACTTTCACTGTTTTTCCTAATGGATCAAATTTTTTAAAGTGCCTTTTCTTTTTGTTGGTCATTGATTGGACCCTCATTTGATTGGTCATTGATTGACATCCCTCTCCTGAAGCATGGTAAAAGTAAATGCAAAGTTACGAATTTTACCAGTGCTAAACAGAATGAAATTATTTCCCTTCATGTCTTTATGTTAGTGGCACCTTATTTCAGAAGATTTCTTTTCTTTGCACTAGCATCACATCATTGACTCAAATTCAGTTTGTGATTCATAACTGGGACCAGTCTTCGAGTTCCTGAATTTTCTAATGCATTCTCAAATTAACAGTGATCTACTGATCGTTTGCCTTCCATAATTTCTTAACCAGTTTTATACACTTAAAGTGAACGCGTATTTCCATATCTTGCATATGATAAAGTCGTATAAGAGTTCAAGGATGCTTGCTGTGGTGGGATATACAGACAGTGTTTATAGGTAAAAATAAAAATGCCCAGATGAGAGTTTTGTGAAAATAAGTAAATACTGGTGACAAATGGAAAAGTTAAGAATGAGAATTGTCATTATAAATAGCCACAATACCGCTTGGGCTGCCTCCAGTGGTTTGTGTGCCTTTCTGTTGCGTGATGCTTGGGCTACTTGTTGGTATCTCTTGAAACCATTGCTCCACTCTGTACTGTTTTAAGAAAAAAATAAATTTCTGACCATGTGTTGTACAATATTGCACTGTAAATAGCAGTAGTTTAGAGGCTGATCGACAAGTAGCTTAAACATCTATGTAGCAGCAGTGATCTGACCTGTAGGAGAAGGGAATCTGACCTTGACAATATCATGAGCTACGTGGGCATAGATCATCTCAAATGAATGATAGTGGTGTAGCCTAAGGTGGACTTGTGGGAAAACTATGTCTACGTGGAAGATTTCTCTGTCTATTATACCAGGGAAACAATGTCATATAGTGTGTTAATGACCATGATACTGAGTCAGATAGATAAATAAGTCTTGTGTCCTGGGAGAAATGGGCTACTTTTGAACACAATTTGAGACTATAACGTTTTTAAACATTTTTACCCTAGTGAGGCCTGTTTATTCATTTTTTTCAAAGTACATGTCAAATACTATGACCTTCTGCCTACATATGGCTGTGTTTTATTTATTTAAAAACCCCAAACATTGATTTCTCTTGTCAGTGCTGTTTCAACAGCATCTGTTACAACATTGTGCTTAAACTAGGGCAAACCGAGTAAGAGAAAGGTCTGGCAACAAAAAACCTTTCATATTTGATCTGCTACCAAAGTAGCTAATGTAATAACAAAATGCTCAATTAAGCTAATAAGGTTACAACAAAAATAAGGTATACGACAATAAGGTATACAACAGAAATTCTATTGTATATTTAGGAACTGAATCTACATCTCTGGAGTTTTAGTCCAGTGTTTTGTTTGTTGGAAAATTATTTCTCTCTGTCACATGCTTTTGTACGAAAGCAATTTGAGAAAAATCTTTGTTTAAGCAAGAATACTTGTTTTTCAGCAGGCATGTTAAAAGGTGGATGGTATCACCTTTAGGCATAACAGCAAAGGCTGCAGTCCCAGCCTCAGAGCCCTGGAAAGGTCCAACTGGCTCATTCTGTGCAGGAACACTTCTGTTTCCAGATTTGAATTTAGAAATAGATGTCACTTGGTGAGAGAAGCAAGTGACTTTGAGCATTTTTGGTTACTTTCAAAGCTTCTGTGTTTCAGAGTAAAGTTTTGTGGAATATACTTATCTAGGATGGTTTAAATGTGTTTTCATTAATTTCACGGAGCTCTCCTAATTACTCCCAACAGATACTCTACCCTGAAATAGCTGCTGAAGTTGTTAGAACAGATACAGGAAAAAGTATTTAGAGCAGAGGGAGGAGAGGGAGAAAAAAGAAGTTGACATTATGTTAATGAAGCACATGCTTGAAAAATTAGAGAAGGAAAACCGTAGAAATAGGTTTTAAAAGTCTAGTTCTGTAGTGGCTGGCTACTAGTGAGGGTCATAATAAATTTATTGCCTGGCTTTAGTTAATGGAGAGGCATGTATCAGAAGTCATGGCTGACAGTGAACACACATACCTCAAGTTCCTGGGTTTGAATTTCAGCTCTAACACTAGGACCACCTTTGCCTAAATCCACCGCAAACTGTTCATCTTGGGTTTGTTTCCAGAAAGTAGAGGTGAATATTTACTTTTGTGCTGAACTCCACAGGCATGAAATCGTTCATTCTTTTCAATGTTCTGAAGAAGAAGAGTTGCTCCTATAAGGAATTTTATTCATTTTGGTTATAAAATGCTTGGAAAATGTGCAAGAATAGTATGACATAAAGATGGCATTAATATGCCTGTAATGTGTCTGCTGTGCTTTATAGTGTGGTAAAGCTGGGGCTCTCAAGTGGTGCATGAGTATGTGCTGGGGTGCTTTTCTGGGAAAGCCTAATTTGGATAAAGTGATGCAGATGCCAGCTTCCTTTATCTTCAGGATGATGGTGAAGCTTTTGGAGGCTTCATGTCCTGGCATATATGGTTTCATTTTGATTTGAGCAAAGGTTCAAACAAAGTTTAGAGGAGGATCAAAACTCTGCCTGCTTATCTGACTCCAGCTGATTTCATCCTTTTGAAGTGCATCTAAAATTAATGTCTGTCCTCTACTGAATTCTCTTCTAAAATATGCAGCTGCGCAGAACAAGTAGATAGGACTGCAGATGCCTCATATCAGGGGATTGCCTGTAAATTGCAGCATTGAAAAGCTGATCAGACACTTGAAGCCCTAGGATTCCCATAAAATATGCTCTTACTAGATGAGATTGAATTCTCAACCCACATTAAATGCTTACTATTTTTGAAGTTATTGTGAATGTACTGTAAGACACTTTTTCCTCCCTCTGGTTCAGTCTTGCTGATAAAACCTTTAAATGTGGCATTTAGTATGACCAAAAAAAGAGAAGCATTTATTATTGTTGGTGTTTTTTCATTCACAAGACAAAATAAAGCTAACCTTTGAGCGTGTAGGGGGCTGCATGTTCATCTATTAACTGCTAAGTTACGTAGTAACTCTCACTTTGTCACCTGCTCTTAACGTTAAATGAACTTTCACAGATTATTAATATAAGTAAATACTGTCTTAAAACAGATTTCGGATTTTAAAAAGAGAACCTGTTCATTTATTTCAATACTGCTGATGACCTCTGGAAAATAAATGACAATAATTTAAGAAATTTTTAATCCTTTATACCATTAAATCAGTATTACATGTATTTTGGTTAAGAATTTGAAGCAATCTCTGCATGATATTACGTAAAGTTTAAATTTAATAAGTTATTAACACTGGAAATGCAGAAACCATGCTTGTGCCAGTTATTTCAAGTTCTGTAGAGTCTGGAGAACATGTGAGAAAGTCATAGAGAGCAGTACTTTTCCTATTGTTCTTAGAATTAGACTACAAAGCATTTTATTCTGCATGCTACACAGAATATGGCGAATACCGAAGGTGATAGGTCACTTGGTAATATATAGTAGGAAGGAATGCAGAATGCATGCTGTGAGAAATATAAGCTTGGGCAAAAATAACTTTAGGCAGTTTAATCTAACTGTGATTTGAACCTGAACAATTTCTGATTCACCTGCTTAACTTTCTTTTCTTTTACAGCTGTGAGAAATATGAGTTAAACTGACTTTTATGTTTTTTTCAAGTTGAAGTGTGGACATTATAAAACATATAAGTCTTTTAATCCTTTTTTGTTTGTACGTTTTATTTCTGCTATATTGTACGTATGCTTAGCTGGCCTGTTTTTGTCTGACTTGTAGGTCTTCGAAGAAGAGCATCATATCTTGTACCTGGACCATGGTGGAGTTATTGTGGCCATCAAAGACACCTCTATCCCTCTGAAAATACTCAAGTAATCCTACAGTCATTTAGAGTTATTGAATATTTGAGGCAAAGTTCAGAATTTAAGATGAGCATTTCAATGTGATCATGTGTGAAATTCAGATGGAGTCAGCTTAGTTTAACGTTCATTAAGTCAACAAAACTCTGGTGGATGTTTTCTTAAAGAGTATTTCGTGGTGCTGAAAGTACTACGACATAATGCATGAATCATAATAAATTTTCTTGCATTGCTGCAGGGGTTTTTGATTAAAAGGCTTTCCTGGTGTAGGTGTTTTCACTTAAAAGGTTATCCTGGAACCCTATAGTGCGAGCCACGCTAAGCATGATTGTTATCTGCTGCTGGTTCGTACCGGCAGTGTATGGCAACGATGCTCAGCCTGTGATGCATATGTTGCTTAGGCATCCAGTCAGGGTGGCTCATTCATACTTACTAAAGCTCTATCCCTTCCAAGGGCCTCAGTGAATGAAGAAGTTGGAGAATAGCTCTGGCAAGAGCAATATAATGTAGACTTTGGGAGCCAGTGGGCAAAGGACTTATGTGTGGGCTATGCGCTGTGTAACACAGTAACACTGGGCAAGAAGCCCAGTTCATCTGAGATACTCACAGAATCACAGAATGTTAGGGGTTGGAAGGGACCTCTGGAGATCATCGAGTCCAACTCATGTACAAATTAACTGTAGTATGTGTAGATCCTGTCATACAGTGATAATACAGCAAATGGCCATCTCAGCTTTGTTGGGCAGGAGAAGTTTGCTGTAAAGCATTTTTTAATAAAATATCATACTTTAAACTGCATGATAGTGAAGCGAACTATAGTAACCTTATGTAATGAATTACAAAACTTTCATCTTTGGCATAAAAAAGGTAAGAGATCTTTATCACTTGTGACTTGGTTAATTTTTGTGTAATACTGTATACACTAATGGGAAATAGGCTATGCACTTGGTTAGGTGGAATGGAATCCATCATTAACCCGCTATGCGATACACCTGGAGCAAATGGACAGAAGTAGAGACTCATAAATTTTGGGTAAAATATTTTTTGCTGATTCATCAGCATCTTTAGCAAATTTTTAAGTGGATGATAGCAGCTGTGAAAGGCCATCATTTTGGTGGCTGCAGTTACTGCACCTCCCACGTATTTTAGCAATTCAGCTGTTTTGCCTCTCGTGTTTCCTTGACCTCTGTTTAACAGGTCTCTACCTCAGAGACCACTACAAAGAATGAAGTGTAAATTAACTTGCTCTTTAACATACAAGGTAGCAAGAGAGTTTGTTGACAGTTTTTATCTGCCTGAGAATTTCCATTGTTGCCGTGAATCTATTATACACCTTCTAATAAAGATGTGAGCCCCTGGATATGTTGCTGAGAAAAAGATCACATTAATATGATATACCTTCTAGGCATGGTGCGATTGTAAATCCTAGGCTTTAGTTGTGAGGGGATTTTTTGTTATTATTTTTAATGAATGAGTCCTGTTTTGTATAATAATAGTTGTAAATGGAAACCATTTCTGCTTTTTTAACAGGTTCAGCATAGATGAAGGGCAGACTTGGAGTACACATAATTTTACCAGCACTTCAGTCTTTGTAGATGGATTACTTAGTGAACCTGGAGATGAGACACTGGTCATGACGTAAGTTTCTGGTTTCATGTCTTTTTTCAGGGCTCTCTCTGCTTATGTATTTGAGCGTATTTTTAATTGTGGGTTTTTGATATTGTCCTTGAGTCAGCGGCTTTTGGTTCTTGCAGCCACACAGTGTCTTACACTGATGTGCAAACAGCTGTAGTATGCAGCCTGTCTTTGAAATTGTCTGAGTGCAATATTTCAGATTGTAAAGACCAAGTGTTCTGTTCATATGAAATGTCACAAATTTACCACCAGAGAGAGTGAAGTAATAGGACTGAAAATAGAAAACTGAGAAAAGGAGCAAAAAATAACTATTTATTTCATGTTTTTCCTGTTTTCTACAGATTCTTAGGCAGCCTTGCAAAATGTTAACTATCCTTCGTGTGCAAATTCAAGGTGTAAACAGCTATATTCTTGTCCTTGTAATTAGCATTGCATCACTTCATGTAACCAAACACTGTGCTAACAAATACACATTTTTACTCTGTGCAGTGACTGAGGCAGATGCTGTGAACAGAGTTAAAAATAACCAAGTTCTGCAATTCAGGCTCCTTTTTTCTGCCTTTTCCAAAAGACCAGAGACATCTGGATCTGAGCTGCAGGTTTTGCTCCATCTCTAGGACAAATGCTAATATTTTAGAAGGGTCTGAGAGTAAAAAACACCTGTCCAATTAGGGAGAAAGGCACATGCTGATTGCAGCAGCAAAGGGGAACGCACTCAGAGATGGGCAGGTTGTTACGTGTACTCCTGTCAGAACAGCCATCCTTTGTGTTTATGACAAGCTTTTTCTCCTAGAAGTTTCAAATACAGCTGCCTTTGAGATGTACCAGTAGCATTTTCCCCAGGAAAAAAAAAAATTCCAGCGTGGAATCATGTAAATGATTCTCAGCAATGTACTTAAAACCATTTATGTAACTGTACTTAAAACTAGTTTAAAACACTGTACAGTGCAGAGGTGGATTTGGTCTGCTAGTTATTTCTTTTTTTCTCCACTCTCCCATTTATCCTCCATTATACATATATGACCTGAGAAGAATGGTATTATCCCACTGGCTTCCCCTTCTCTCAAATACAGCTCTTTTTTGTGGTATAGTATATGCCATATGGAGATACTTATGCCTCTAAATGAAGGATTTCCACTGATTTTAGTGGAAGTAGAGGGATGAAAAGATTATCTTAAACTGTACTTCCTGGTAGGTGAAATTACATGTGATAACTATATGCACTGGGTTGTGGGTTTTTTTCTTAAGTATCATTAAAAACTGATTTTGTGAAAACGTATTGAAATATCTGACTGAATGGGCTAAAGAGCTCTTGTAGAACACAATGCCTTTTTTAAACCACCCATCTTAAATATTTAAAACTGTAGCTAGATTTGATCCCAGATTGACAAAAAAAGAGCCATCATGTGACTTTTACGTTTATAAGGGCAGAACAAAAATTTGATTCCAGCATATCAATGCCAGGCTTAAAGGATCTTACTTTGCAGCTAGTTCTACTGAACATGAAGGACATCAAACACTTACTATCAGAGACTGGCCCTGAAAAGATTTGCACTCTTCCTACCAGACTCTGAAGATGAATAAACCTGCAGTATGTGTTTCCTTGCTGCTGCTGTATCAGCTTCCTTTTGTCTTCTGCTAAATTTGATTAGGTTTTACCTTCAGGGAGATGTTGTCTGCCTGGTGGTGCTCTATCTGACTTTACGTCAAAACCTTTTGTCGTTCTGTCTGGCTCAGATCGTTCTCTCTCTCAAAAATTCACCTTTGTACTGAGTTGCTGCGCATGACTTAATCTGCAGTGATTTGCTGCTTTTGAGAAATGTCATCCACTCATACACACTCAGCTACGCCATCAGCTATGCCATCTTTTCCATTTTATTGGATAAAAGGTGTTTTTTCTTATGGGTAGATGGTGGTAAGATGAACTCGTGTCTGGTAATAGAAGTAAATTAGTAGTGTCTTTCACCCCGAAGAATCCCTAAATCCATTACTAAAGACCTAGTCTGACATTTTTTACTTGTACGGGAATTTAATTTTGTCTTTTTGGTATAGAGTTTGTTTAAATAAGGACTTTGACTAAAGAGTCCAATGTCAAAATCTACATAAATCAGGAGGAATAACATAATTCTGAAATGGGTAGGTCATAACTGAAAAAGCGTACAGTAAAATTGTGGAACAGACACTGTTTGATTTAAATCTTCTAGAATAAAGTCACAAAAGAATCAAAGAAAATTTTACTTCTATGGAAGGTGGCTGTTACTTCAGGGTAAAATCCTGGTTCCAGAGAAGTCATCTTAGGGATTTCCATCAAATTTTAATTTGTGTTAAAAAAAAAAAAATCCACAGAAATATTATCTGGGAAATAATGTTGAGAGACGTGGTAACACTGTCCGTAGGGAGACCACAGCATGGTGACTGGGATGTTGAGCTGACTTATAAAGGATTTCCCTTTGAGCATCTGTTCTGTCCTAACTTGTCCCAAATGAGGTGATCTCATGAGCTTTACTGAAGAAACAGGGGAATGTGAACCTGGTTGCCTCAAGTCTTCATAGCAGAAAGTTTTGTGCTTTCTCCAGAACAGAGAAAAAACAAATGTTGACTCATCAAAAGTTTTAATAAAACTGAGTTGTCATCTGCCAGTCGACATTAATCTAAATCATTCATCCAAATCCCCTGCAGTATTTAAAATATGTACCCTCAAATGCCAAGGAAAATATATTTTATTCCATTGTGCTCTGCAACAGACCTAGTTAAGATTTTTAGGAGTTTTAAGTGATAAAGTATTCAAAAACTTTAGGAAACTCATTTTGTGTAAAAATCAATTTCTAAATAGACCTAGTTGAAAGTTAAAGCGATAAAGTATTCAGAAAGTTTAGAATCTGTGTAAAAATGAATTTCTAAATGAAGAGCTGAAATCCACCATTTATTGCTAAATGAATAAGTAAGGTTTGCTAAGCAATTTTCTCAACTAATTTATACATATTTATTAATATAGTGTGTGGTGTAGTAGACTTTATTTTGTTCTAAATTCTAATGAAAGTTACTGCAACCCAGTGTTATATTTAACGATATATTTGAGAAAAAATACTTAATAATGCTGGATTGAGTAATAGCTGAAGTCAGTGGAAAAAGGAAAAAAAAAAAAAGTGTATCTGAAATATTGATGTTCCTCTTCAGAGAAGTAGTTCTTATAATGAAAGTTTCAGACCTGTTAAAATGATTTCTAAATCGTAGTTCTGCTTCTGGTGAGTGTTTCCCAAACTATGTTATTTAGATTGCAGTGTAAACCCAGTAGACACGATAACCAAGGTACCACCAACCATGACCCCTTTTAAAAGGCCAGTAAGAGGTTACATAAAAGGACTGCTTTTCTTTATGTCAGGTAGAATCAAATTCTTCCTTGTGGGTGATTTTATTTTTTTTCCAGAGGGATTTTTTTTTCTAAAGTCTCACAGAGTAACAACTTAAGATGCTGCTGGGAACTTTAAGACATCTCTGAACTGCAGAACTCCTGCATGTGCGTTTTGCTCTCCTGAAAGTCTGTTGTTGCATTCCTGGTGGGTTCCTAGATGATAATGGAAGCAAGTTTAAACTTAATGAAA
Source organism: Apaloderma vittatum (assembly GCF_000703405.1). NCBI lineage: Eukaryota > Metazoa > Chordata > Aves > Trogoniformes > Trogonidae > Apaloderma > Apaloderma vittatum. The sequence goes on from NW_009709563.1 coordinate 12,697, forward strand.
ACAAGGTGGATATGATATTAACAGATGTTAAATATTAAGGAGAACCATCTGGATTTCTGCAACTGTTGATTCTGCTAGGAATGTAAACCTCACCTTTAACAACACCAGTAACAGTCAACATTATGTGTAGTTTGTGGGGCTTGTGCCACACGTGGCAGCACACTACCTCTCCTGTTGACTTTGAGGATCTTCCTAGCTGGAGGTACTTCTCTGTGTTGTGAATTCTTCACTGCTAACTTTCTCATACTACAACCCTTAAGAAGGTAGATAAATGATAGGTAAAGCCTTATGATGTAAGAGAATAGCTGCTTTCCCAAGGCAAGTTCTAGATTTTATTTGCAGCTACTTAATCTCTTGTTTGAGAAGAATTGCTCAGGTATGAATTGGCTGATCTGCTCTCTGCCTAATGAGGAACATATTTATCAATAGTTGGAGGAAACATATGGAAGTACAGGAAGAGAATGGTGGAAAAAAAGCATTGAAAAAGCCAACTGGTTACTCTATTTCAATGTTATCTAGATATCAGCTAATCCAGATGTATAGATGTTTGTTTACTGACAAGTCTAATGCTTTTGCATTTGTCTAATACATTTTACTTTTTGTTAGAGAGCAATTCAGTGCCTTGTAGTGTCACTGCCAACCTGTGGTCTTGGAGCCAAGACCATGGGACTGCCCCTTTCTCTCCTTCTGCTCCAAAGAAGTCTAATGGGGAAAGCTTTGTTTTTTCCTTTTCTTTCTGTAAGATTTTCATAACATATTCAGAAGCACAGGAACATGGTCTTGCTAAAGTACATTTTGAGGGCAGACCTGGAAATATATCTGAATAACAACTGAAAGTTTAGAAATCCATGCCCTATAAGAACCTTTTAAGACCTTGACCCTATTTAAAGGAGAAATACAGAAAAAGGGTGACATGTGACTTTTTCATTCAGTTTAGTCTTTGTGTGATTTTGAGCTCCTGTTACTGAGAGTGCCTGCACCTGTGGAGCTTTGACTTCTCTTTCAGGGAGGCACTTCCATTTTAGTTTCTTGTTCTAATAAATAGCGATGATGAAGCCAACAATAAACATGTTCAAACATTTTACTTTGGGAGGAGCTTTGAACTCCATTTTGACAAATTTTACTCTCAAACTGAAGAAGCCACAGTTTAGGTATGCTATTTACTCTGGCTTTGTCAGGTAAAGTCTGTATGAAGAACTTCCCGTGATAAGAGACCTGTTTTTTAAATATGTAAGTAAGAATAAACAAAAAAAAAAAGCTAAAGAATTAATTATAAAATATTGTAAGTATCCCAAAACAATTAGATCTTTAAGATGTCAGCAGAGAGCTGAATAATGCAAAACTATCCTCTACACTGTCATCTGTTTCTCTTTAAATTAATCTATTTTGTTCACTGTCCACCTTGTATTTACTTCTGCAAAAGGCATCAGGCTAAACATTAAATATGAAATGTTTTTACAAACAGCTTAAACGTTAAAAGGTTGTGCTTGGCAGGAGTTTACCAAATAAATAGAAAAAATATTGGAGGTAATTCACAGTCATCATGAAGCCACTGGGCTTCTGGGTAAAATGGGAACATACTCATTCTGCTCCTCCCCAGCACTTCTCAGAATCTAAGCATTTATTTTCATTCTTTATCCCCGAAAGAGCTGAAACCAAGATGTTTTGGTGTAACAAAATGAATGGCAGTTATTATTTTTGGGGGACAGGAAACAATGAAAAAACATATTTTGGTTCAATTTCAACTAAATTATTTCCTCCTCTCATTTTTCACTTTGGCAGACAAACCAGAAAAAAAAACCCAACCCAATCCTACTCTTCTCTTTAGTGCATTAAGTATATGCATGTGTTTGTAGTTGACGATTCTTAAAGCATAAATGTCTGGGTATTTTTGCACATGATCTGTTGTGTACACAAGCACTGTTTATGTGCAGTTGCATTACGTAGGCAGGTGTCTCCTTTTGCACATGGAAACATTTATCTTTTCTGTAGTTGCAATTTAGGAAGGCCACTGAAAATGTGACCTCTGTTACATTCTTTTGAGGAATTAGAAAAATATGCTGAATTATGATCTTGATGTATAACAGACGGCAGCTTGAATGTTACATTACTTTCATTCATTTTCCTGGAACCCTTTGACTTATCTAGTTTTTGTTGGTTTTACAATGGTGTGAAGGAAAGAAAGGCAACTGTTAGAAGGAAAGCATGCCTACAAAGATCTATCTGTCACTTCCTTTTGGAAATGATAGGCTTTAAAAAGCATTGTAGTCATGGCTAACCTGCTCTTCTAACCCCTATCCCCTTGGAAAATCTTTCATTAATAATGTTATTGCTTCTGTGATTTAAGGAGAACACTACTTGTTAGCAGTGGTTATACTAGAAATAAAGTGCATCCTTCCATGCCGTGATGTCATCCCTTTACTCCCTCAACTTCATAATTTCCTTACAGATTTTGGCAACAGGAGGTCATGTGTCTTGCTGAATGCTCAAAGGCACTGTAATAATCTGAACTACAATAGGCAAAACAAAAAGAAGGTTGTCACGTTTATTTGCTTTTTCAGTTAAATTGTCATCATTTGTAGTAAAGGTCGCAGTGAAGCAAAGGACTCAGCTTTCTGAGCTTACCATACATTGACAAGAAACTTCCAATATACTATTCATTTCTGGCAAGAGAGAACTGAGAAAGTTAGTGCTGGTGTAATGTGGATGGCCTCTAATATCTACTGAACTTTAAAGTGTACTAAGTATTCAATCTGAAATTTCAGTTGTGTTACAGAAATAATCAGGGAGGTGTGACAATTAAAAAATATTGTAGCAGTACAGTGAGTTCACTGTCAATTGTGATCTCTACTAATATGAGTTACTGCAGAAGAGGAGGACTTATATGGGGAACAAGATCTAAATACCACTTTTTAGTATAGTTCTGTGACTGCTTCTGTTTAAATGGATATTTTCCCAGAGATGGACTGAAAGCTGGTAAAATAATTAAGTGGCATCTCTAAGAGTCTGGCTTCCTTTCCCAGCTTGGTCACGCGTTCGTTGTTGGATTCTGAGGTTTAGATCCACAAAGAGTTTCAGGTACCTGCCTTTTTGCGCATGCTTGGGCATGTTTGCTGAGGTACTATCCAGAAGGAATTAGACCCATTATCCAAGACAGAGCCATTAAGATTGCCTATATCACCTCTTTGTGGGGTCCTCAGTTGACCCCAATTCAAACCCTAGGTTTTCTTGCCAGTAATTTTAGAATCATAGAGTCATGGACTGTGTTGGTTTGGAAGGGACCTTTAAAGGTCATCTAGTCCAACCCCCCTGCAGTGAGCAGGGACGGCTTTAACAAGATCAAGTTGCTCAGAGCCCCATCAAGGCTGACCTTGAATGCCTCCAGGGATGGAGCCTCCACCACCTGTCTGGGCAACCTGTTCCAGTGTTTCACCACTCCCATAGTGAAGAACTTCTTCCTGATGCCTAATCTTAATCTACCCTGCTCTAGTTTAAAACCATTGCCCCTCATCCTGTCACTAAACACCCTTGTAAACAATCCCTCCTCATCTTTCCTGTAGGCCCCTTCAGGTACTGGAAGGCCACTAGAAGATCTCCCTGGAGATGGAGCCTGTTTCTCCAGGCTGAACAACCCCAACTCTCTCAGTCTGGCTTTGTAGGAGAGGTGCTCCAGTCCCTTGATCATTTCTGTGGCCCTTCTCTGGACCCACTCCAACAAGTCCACGGCCTTCTTGTGTTGAGGGCTCTAAAGCTGGACACAGTACTCCAGATGTTATCTCACCAAAGCAGAGCAGAGGGGCAGAATCACCTCTCTCAATCGTCTGGCCCCGATGCGATTGGCCTTCTGGGCTGCAAGCGCGCATTGATGGCTCATGTCCAGTTTTTTGTCCACCAGTACCCTGAAGTCCTTTTCCATAGGGCTGCTCTCTAGCACATCATCCCCTGTTTGAAGGCTCTTCCTCAAAACCTGAGGTCCTGTTTCACCCCTAGCTGGCATGTCAGCTTAGCAGAGTGTGTCAACAGGACTGTGAGGACAAATTCTGCTACCTTGGCAGCATGCTATTCTGAACACCACAGTTGATGACAAAGTCATACAGAGGAGAGCAGAAGCCAACGCAGCACTTGGGAGATTAAAGCAACGTGTCTAGAATGAAAGAGGCATCTGATTTCAAACAAAAGTACCTGTGCATCATGCAGTTGTCATCGCTAATCTTCGGGATGACTGCAAAACTTGGACAATTTAAGTTGCTACATTAAACATCTGAATAAATTCCACATGTGCTGTCTTTGGGACAGTAGTACAGGCGGATCGCTCCTGCCAGACGTCTTTGAGTGTTCTCAGATATTCAGCAGTAAAGCAAAACTGTAGGTTCAGCTATGTTGCTCTGATGATCTCGTGGGTATATCAGACATCAGGCTGCTCAAAGACGTTTTCTTTGTCCGGAGACAATATGGCTAACAGCTCAAAGGTAAACCACCATAAAGTTGCTCAAGGTGTGTCCTAATTTATGTGGCGTTAGATCCGTGATGGGACACTGTAGCTAAAATTCATCTACTCTGGCCAAGAGTGTTTTGATGCTGTGAAAGGTGATGGACAAAATCCTGAAGCACAAACAGGAAAAAAAAAAAAAAGCTAAAGAGGAAGGCAAACATAGCAGTTATAAAAAGATGTCTGTGACATCTGAGATATGCAGCATGTTGTCAAAATTAGGCTCATTTCTCCTGAATGAAATCGTAGAAGCTGCACGTTTACTCTTTGGGAGTTTCCAGCATCAGCACTGTCGTAGCTGCTGCCAGGTGGTTTGCAAGTGACACAGACAGCAGGAGACACAGCTCATCTGAACTAGGAACATCTATTGAATAGATGCTCTTTTCTATTGAATAAAAAACCTGAATTTACTGGAAAATATTATCTTTGCATATAATTTCTGTTAAATTAGCTCCCTCTGATTATGAGCTTTATTAGGAACAGAAATAACCAGCAATCCTCCAGCAAATAATTTAAATGAGTTAACTTAAAACTGCATTAAACTGTCTTAGCTATCAAATGATGCAATCAAATTAAAAAATTATGGCCTCATAAATGAACTAGATACAAATGTATGAAGTTGTTATGGCAACTGAAACACTGAAGTTAAAATAATGGAAGCTAAATTCTTGCAAATAAAAGTAAGTGAATTTTCAAGGTAATTGGAATTTCTTTCAACAATTATTTATCACAGCATCATCTTTTATAATTTCAACAGAATTGGTTTGATGGCTTTCTAATGAAATATAATTAATCAAGAAGAAGGTTTTAGTAGCTTATGAATTACTATCATCTTGTTATTTAACTTCTAATCATCGCTGCACCGTTCTATTTTTTTCTATTCGTATTATTTTATTGGACATATATATTTTGCATCTCAGCAATTAGATTGTGATTGCTGTTATGAATTGATTTATTTTAGGTCATATTTTTGTCTAATCTGTTGAATTCTACTTAAAATATTCCTTTCTTACTTTGGAAAAAAACCAACTTCTTTTAATTCTAGTGATATTTGGGAATGTATTTAAATGGGCTTCTCTGATGGATCTATAAAACCCTGTCCTCAACAGGGCAACAGATGTTACTGTCTCTGTGCTGGGACACTTCCTCAAATCTCAGAAATTTTACTTAAGCCAGAGAGTGGTGGAATCGGTGGTGTAGTTACTGTGCTCTGTCAGAACATGGTTTTCTCATTTTACTCATAATGGACATGAAGGTTGTTTTGTTTTGCTTTTTTTTGCCAGAGGCTGGACTAACAGATAGAAAGGTTATTTCTATATTTTGCTTAAAATCCACAGGCTTATAGTTTGGCTATTGAAGCAGCACTGTTGGTGTATACACATATAGTTTGCACATAGTTTCCATATTATTCTAGTAGCATTTATGAAATTTCTAGAATAATTTCTGTAATTTTTATATAATTATAGGATGTGGGCTTGAGACCCGATTCTTTCAATCTTTTTTTAATTTTTACATTTTCTAAGCAGCTTATGAGTCATCCTTGGCCTTCTTCAAATTCATTTTTAGTGGGTGTGCAAATATGCATATAATATCCAAAATTAGACACCATATTCTTTAAGAGGCTGCACCAGTGACAAGTTTATAAAAATAATTGCCTAAATGTCTTCTGTTTTCCAGTTCTGAATACAACCTAGAATTAGTCTTGTTTTGCAGAAACATCGTGTTCTTGTTCTAATTCCCCAAAATTTCCCAAGCTTTCTCTTTGATATTTGAAATTTATTCTCCATTTTGATTTTGTATCTTTGTTGGTTTTTTTCCTAGGACTACTTTTTGCAGTTGTTTTTGGAGTATGTCATCGTGTTGATTTCTGAGATTTGCTTCCATCAGTCAGTGTCTGCTCACTTCCTTCTATGTTGTCTACAAAATTTTCTGTTTGTTACTTGATCATATAGGTGTTAATGAAAATATTGACTGTGGACTCATCATATTTTGTGATACATATCTCAAAATATTTCCCTCTTTGACAACTGCTTTTTTGAAAATGGATTCTTCTAACTGGATATGTATTCCCATTCCTCATTACAGTGATTTTATCTGCACTGATTTTTTTTTTTTTACAGTGAGGCAATGTCAGCTAGAACAGTGTAACAGTTTTAACAAAGGTCAAAATATAATAGATTTTCTCCTTTCCTTTATTCACTAAACCAGTTGCCCTCTAAAAGAAGGAAATTACATTACTTTGAAATGATTTGGTTTTGACAAATCCACGGTGGCTGTTTGTTATCATTTTAATTATCTCCAAGGTGCTTATAAGTTGATAGCTTAATAATTTGTTTGGTATCTTTGTGGATATCAAAATTAATTCTGTAACTCCCTAGGCTCTATTTAGTTGGTTCATATATTGTAGTTTAACCCCAGCTGGCAACTAAGCCCCACGCAGCTGCTCACTCACTCCCCCCTCAGTGGGACGGGGAGATAATTGGAAGAGTAAAAGTGAGAAAACTCATGGGTTGAGATAAAGACAGTTTAATAGGTAAAGAAAAGCCACGCACAGAAGCACAGCAAAACAAGGAATTCATTCACCACTTCCCATTGGCAGACAGGTGTTCAGCCATCTCCAGGAGAGCAGGGCTCCATCACATGTAATGGTTACTTGGGAAGACAAACCCATCACTCCAAATATCCCTCATCTCTTCCTTCTTCACTCAGCTTTATAATGCTAAGGATAGTATCATATGGTACAGAATATCCCTTGGGTTAGTTAGGGTCAACGATCCCAGCTGTGTCCCCTCCCAACTTCTTGTGTGCCACCACCCTCCTCACTGGTGGGATGGGTGAGGAGCAGAAAAGGCCTTGACCTATGTCTAAGCATTGCTCAGCAGTAACTAAAACATCCCCGTGTAATCATTGCAGTTTCCAGCACAAATTCAAAACATAGCCTCATACTGGCTCCTAGGAGGAAAAAGAACACTATCCCAGCACATATATAGAGTCATAGATATAGGCAAAAATGTTTTCTTTTTCATAGTTATCTGGAATCACCTTCATCCTCTCTGAGATCTCAAAAGATGATTGTTAGTAGTTCAGAGATTTTGTTTTATTCTTTCAGGAGAATTTCATTATTCTGTTCTGCAATGAACTCAAACAACCATCTCCTCTCTTCTTTCCTGGCTAATCTGCCTGAAATAGCTAACACGAATGAAGAAAATTTCATTTGTTCTATAGCAAATACTTGAGGCAGGAGTGAAGCTTTAACAGGACTTGGCTCCTTGCACTTGAACATATTTGTTGATAAATGAGTTATTAAATGAAATGCAACCAAGTTTTGTGGTTTCTAAAGAAGCATTCGCTGAGGTAGGTAGCTGCATAAGCTCATGGTGAAGTCTGCCTTTTATTAGTATCTTGTATGGAGAAAACACGATTTAGAAAAGAAAAACTCACAGGTATTTAGCATGCAAAAGACACTTCATGTCTGTCAGCAAAGCCAGTCATATTGAAGCAAGCGTTGTGGAAAAAGCGTGAGACCACCTAAGTAGTCACTTCATTGAGCATGTAACTACAAGTGAATAAGGTTATATGGTGACAGCAGGTCTTCGGATGCAGCTGAACCAAAAAAAAGGAACCAGACCTGTAGGTCTCAGTGAAGGAAGCGGGACCACACACCTATGTGCACACACAGCCAGTGGACCGAGCCCCATGTTTTAGTATTTGTGTACTGTTTCTACTTCTGAGCCGTGAGTACTTTTAGAAGGAAAGAACGTAGATGATCCAAGTCCTTAAATCTCAAAGGGCTCAAGAAAAAGGTAAAACATATGATCTGAGTGTAAGTGTTTCTGTTTAATTAAATGCACTTCTGATAGTGAAGATTCCTGTAAGCGTGGATTGTTCGGTAATTATAGTGTGAGCAGTATGGGCAGTAATCTGTAGATATCTGCATCTGTGCTATGACTGAGAAGGAATGACACCAGAGAGAAAAGAAGGAAATCACTGCGTATTTCTAGACTGCAACTTTTTCAGCCTCTTTGGTAGACCAGAGCTCCACATCCATCTACCAGGGAAGGTGCTCAGTGTGATCATGATGCCCCTCTGCTGCAGAGAATCCACCATTTCCTCATTTCTGGTCTACCCTAGTTCCACTTTGAACCTGCTAGTTCAGGACAAGAGGAATGACTGTGCACAGCAGAATACTTTCAGCAAAATTGTACCATTAAATTTGGACAAAATTGAGGGCAAAACAAAAGGAATGAATTAGTTTGGAGAATTCTACTAAAGCTTGGCATATGAACTCTGTGCAGTATGAACTGCACTGAATTACTGGCTTCAGAATCAACCTTAAATTCTTTGGCAAGTAAGCCACATAAGCCTGATAGAAACCACAAATATATTTGTTTTGGAAATATATATTCTGACTTTGAAAATGTTGGCTGCTTTGAAAGTGCAGCTTGGTCAATGAGATTTCCTTTTTTTTCAAAAAGAAATTTACCATTTGTGGATGGTTTTTGTTATACATTGGGCTATCTGAAATGAAGAGACTCAGAGTTCTTTAGCACAGTTTTGTAGATGCAGTGTATTCCTTAGAAATTAATACAAAATTGTGATAATGCTGTGAGTTTAAACAATAGCAAATTGCCATCTGAAATCTGTAGAAATTAAGAAACAAACAATGAAAACAACTGAAGAAGTTGCACTTTAATCATGAGGAAGGAGTGACAGAGCTGGAAATCATATCCAGTGATCCTGGGTTCTGCTCCCTGGTCTGAGCTCCTTGTCAAAATCCAAGAGCTCTGTCTGTTTCTTATAAGAAGATAATAGGAAAAAATGTTGGGTTCCAAATTAGAAAATTTAATTTCTGGATAGTTTGCTGAAGAAAAAAGGGATCTCAAATCTATGAGCTGTCATTTTTTTATTGTAGTTTCATAGAAAAATAGCAAATGTTTTTGAACTAGACACATTGTATATGAGGAGGAATACAAGTGGAAGAAAAACTATTTGGGGACCATTTAGTAGGGTACTGTGACCATGGAAAAGAAAAGGTAGAACTGAAAACGTGAACCTCAGATGTATGGTATTTCTTTGCAATAAGATTTTGGTTTTAATCTTTTTGTTCAGAGTCTTTGGACACATTAGCTACCGTTCAGATTGGGAACTGGTGAAGGTGGACTTCAGACCGTCCTTCCCCAGGGAGTGCACTGATGATGACTATGAGTCTTGGGAGCTCACAAATCTACAGGTATTGAGGGTCTTATGTTAATTGCCACAACTTTTCTGTAGCTTTCAGATTTGTGTAGAGCTGTGTGCTAGGAAAATGTTCTCAAATAGAATTTGAATGCTACATCCCTAGCTTTTTTATTGGTATTTGCTGATTTTACAGTGGTTTAAAATTGAAGAGGATTTTATGTTCCCTTTGGTTTTGTGACCAGTGTCCTGGGAAAGGCGTAGCTGGATCTGTTGGTTTTCCATAATAATAGGTGGTCCTACTGGATTATGAAGCTTATACCATAAACTAAAGTGTGTAATATTGATTGAAGCAATTTCAACATGCAGTCATGTGTTCTGCCAACTTCCTGAGCACATCCTCTATTCTTATATAAGTTGCCATAAGCCTGTTCCAGAATTTAGGATCTCAGTGGACCAGTCATGTAATATAGTCCAGTTGTTTTGGGCAATACCGTATCTGCAGTTATGTATTAAGGCTGTACTAATCCTGGTGCTCTGGCCAAATCCAATTTTCGGATGCTACCTTCTCTATACAACGTATTACTTAAAGAGACCAATGTGAGGTGGCTTTTATATTAAATAGAATTTCATATTTATTCATAATGATACTGATAATCATGTTTTACTTCTTCCAGTACATTTGTTCTCTCACTCTCTGCAGGGTTGGGGTTTTTTTGCATAATGCTCCATGTTATTCCAGCTCTCCAGCTCTCTCTTGCTAGTTCTCATGCCTCATTTTACACTTTTTGTTTGGGAATGTTGTCTGTTTATACAGAATATTATGCAATATGAGCCAGAAGACTAACAGTATCTTGGGATACTGGCATTGTAATGTCTTTCAGAAATTAGAAACTACTGAAATTACTTTGACAGAGTACTTGCAGCTGCCCAGTTACCAGTGGAGTGTGTTCATGTAGTCTTCATTCTACCTGTGTCCACATGGTTGGTGCTTTGTACTGACTGCCAAGACACTGTGATTTACACAGACCTTCAGCCATCTGCATCCACACTGAATTTTTAAGTGGCCAGTTGTAGGGTCGTGCCTAGATTGTGCACAGTTGAAATGGGTTAAATTGCACTTGAATTTTCCTGTATATCTTTGGATTTGTGCCCTGAAATAAAGCTTATGTTACAACTCCGTAATGGCCTGTTAGTGGACAGCAGCAGATATGAGAGTTTTTTTGAATATGAGAGAGTTCATACGAGTTTGTAGTCTTGGCAGCAAAACCAGATTTTCTCAGGAAGCACAGGGTGTGTGGTGTAGGTGACGGCATCTGTGTGGTGTAGATGATGGTGTGCAATAAGACTGGTGCTTTGATGTTCAGGGTGATCGTTGCATCATGGGCCAGCAGAGGAGCTTTCGAAAGAGGAAGATTTCATCATGGTGCATTAAAGGGAGAAGTTTCACATCAGCTCTCACATCCAAAGTCTGTGAATGTGTGAACTCTGATTTCTTATGGTGAGTCTCTCTGTGGACATTTGCCTTTGCTTAAAAAGATTGCTATGTTTTAAGAATTTATTTCACCCGACTGAACAAATTCTGATGTTTTTCTCTATTGACTGAAACTTGAAAAATGACCATTGGATTGATTTATAAGGCAAGGAAACCCGTTCTATTTGCAGATGAAGTGAAAAAAACCAGAAAAAAATGTGTTGGTCTGAGTGGCAAAGGAAACCCTGTAAAAATCTAAGCTACCAAGAGAGCTAATTTTACAGAACTGACAAAGTAATTGCAACCACTTTTTTCCCCCAAGTGTACACAACTCCCATTGAAATTAGACTGTGAACAGAACTGGCTTCATTGACTTGTATGTTCAGCTGGTAGAATAATAGTAAAAAAGCCTTTTTACTCTTAGAAAAGCAGTCTCATCCTCCCTAGATTAGACTGCTGAATGAAGTGGAGATAGTAACACACTTGATGTTGATGTTTTTCAGTGATTATGGTTTTGAGCGCTCCGCAGTCCCAAAGTCGGAGTCTAGCAAATGCTTTGCTGACTTTTGGTTTAACCCAGAAGCACCTCCTGAAGACTGCGTGCTGGGGCAGGCATACACCAGCAGCACTGGGTAAGCTTATTTTGTGTTTGACTGGCTTGACGAGGCCGCCAGAGAGGAGGAGAACATTCTGACCAAGGGCCACTAAAGTGGTTTGAAGGAAATATAAATAAGGCAAACTGTAAAAACTGGGAAATGCAAAAGTTCTGACTTAGAGCATATGTAGAATCTTCCAATTTTCAGTTTGAATCCAATGAATTACTCTGAGGAGCCAGTAACGTCTCACGGAACTTCTCAGTCTTTGGCTTCCATAGGGATAAGGAGTTCTGTGGAGAATGTATTCTTTTTCTGACCATATGGGATACTCAGAATCAAAGGAAAGCTTTAGTAACTAAACAATACTGCATGGAATATACTATGTAGTCTGACGTCTGTGCTGAGAATAGCTTGCAGCTGGCATCTATTCTGCCTTATCATAACATCATCTCTGTCGGTTGTGGAGATGAGAACCAAATGAATGAAATGTCAAATCTGGCAATAGAATCACGGTCTCTGTGTACATTTGCCTCACTGAGGAAAATGATGCCTTTTGGGTTGTAGCTGACAGCTGTGATACACAGAATAGGAATTCAAAAGAGTGAAATCTGACCCTGATTTTGAAGGATGTTTAAAAATAACATACCTGAGGGAAACTGATCTGTAAATGCTTACTATACACATCTAAGTATTTCATTATTAGTTCTTTAGAAGTGTTAGGCTTTTTACTCTTTTATACTGTTATGTTAAGTAAATGCTTTTAAGTGTTTTAAGAAGTGCATAGATTTGAAACCAGCAGTTAAGCAATTGGTTCTGGGTTAATACAGAAGCTGCTTGGTCTAATTTCTTCCTGATCTCTAGAGCACTGAAGACTGCTGAATGCTAGGAAAGGATATGGCAGAGAGGACAGCAGACTATCTAACTCCTGGAGGGCTGATCAGACATGTTTCTAAATTCAGAAAGGCAAACTCTTCCAGTGCAAACAAGTGAAATCCTCATCATGCTCCAAACCCCCCTTCTTCAACAGGGTTTACTCAGTACAGGCAATGTTCCTTATCCAAGTATTTGCACCGTGAGTTGGTTTTATCTGTAATCTTGCCTGCTTGTGAACCCAAGGAATATTTGTCAGCTACCATCACACTCACATTCAGTGCCTCTGATAGCATTCTCCTGCTCACCTGATTCACTATTCTCACTGCTTACTCTTCTTGCAGGTACAGGAAAGTTATTTCTAATGTGTGTGAGGGAGGTGTAGACCTGCAGCAGAACTTAGCACAGCATATGTGTCCATTGATTGCTCCCAAGGGGCTGCAGATCAGCATCAGAGAAGAAAGCCTGGCTGTTAAGCCTGGGGAAGACATCACCTTCATCGTCAGACAGGAGCAGGTAGTAATGAACGTTGGCTTTCTGAAAGTTTCCTTGCTATTTTTAGGGTTCATTTCACTCCTACTTGCTTTGCTGCTGGAAGAAGATTAATTTGTGCTTGAGACAAAGATGAATGACTCTCTCAATATTGAAACTTCTGTTTTCAGGTGGATCAGACAATCTGGTAAGCTCAGTAAACCACCAGATTCCTTCCACAGAACAGGATTTGTCTCCTCAGCAGCACAGTCATTATTCCTTAAAGGCAATGACTTCTTGGAAAATCAAAGGAAGTAAATTTTTGAAGTCTCCTTGGACTGAAAATTTCAACTGCTGTATCAGAGAACATTTAATATTCTGGTTTAAGTTTTTTTTGAGAATCTGCATTTCAGAAAGAAATGAGACAAAGCTTTACCAAAATCACCAAATAGCACAGCACAGGAAAATTTATTATGTATTAGTTGTGTTGCCAGCGATATGGTTTTTTCTGCTTATTGAGATAGAAAGTGCCCTAGGGCCCTGACCAACAGCAGCGAGTAACTTTTGGATGAGTTGTTTGTCGTGGGTTTCCTAATGCTTGTTTTTTAGCATTAGGCTATAACTGCTCTGCTCAGGTTACTGGAGTATTGTACTTCCTGGCTAACCCCACTGATTTGCGAGAACTTGAGGATAGTTCACACATTTTGGCAAACCTGTGCAATATAAATCGGGCACTTGGGATTGATTTCCATAATGGAATCAAGGAGGTTACGTGCAGAGCACCGGCCTGCTTAATGCTTCGCAGGCTCTGCATCCCAGTGCTTGCAGTGCCCCAGCAGTTTGCTGCCTTCTCTTTTTATAATTTGTTTGGAAATGTTTATTGTAAGAACAGAGCATTTGGTTGCAATTTGGACTCTAATGACTTTGATTGGAAGTTTGACTTTTTCTCCTCCTGAAGCTTTCATGAATCTCTGTGCCAATACATAAAGCTTGTATAACTATTCCAAAATCTATAGAAGTGAGGGATCTTGATGAAGGGAATCCCGTGCTGTGTTTTCTGATGAAGCCTTTGCCGAGGATGTGGAAGGGAGGTTTAGAAGAAATGTAGCAGTTTGCTGCCCCCTATAGCTGAGAATAATATTTATATTCGAATGTCCTGAGTGTTGCTTAGGTTTTAATCTGTATAACAAAATCTAATGAGAATTCGTAACAGTTACTGAGTTTAAGAAACAGCTCTACTAGGACAAACCAAAGCATACCACTCCCTCTCCTGAACAAAATTAATTTACTAGTTTATGTGAATGTGTATTACTAGGTGCAGGAAAGCCAGACGGCAGGGAGTAAGGAAAGCAGGCTTAGAATATATTTGTGAAGTTGCAAGTGTCCTTAGAAATAATAAAAATTTATAATTATCTTTTTCCTAAATTCTGCTGGCTGGATGTATGAATAAATAATGTCATGACAATCATCTATTTTGCATGGAAGTGGAATCCCTAATTCCTTTTAAATTTGGCTGCCTTTCTCTATGTGACTCTTCTTATCTGTCCACTGCCTTTCTGTCTTTTGTGGTCAGGGAAACAGAAGTGCCTTGGTCTTTTGAAGACAACACTCATCTTTACACTAGGGAAGCTATTAGAATAAAACATTAAGAGAAGCTTGCATCTACTAGCTTTCAACACTGTTTTCTGTCTCACCTGGAAAAAGATATGCATGTATACTTGTTAGCATAAGAAAGAGCAAACAAGAACTGTTTGCTAGCTAATGTCATCTAAAGAGATTCCACTTACTGGCACATTTCTGGCAAGAAGACATCTCTTTTGCTTTAAACTTTAATAACATATTATCTCCCCTGCTAAATCCTACCCATCTGTTGTCAAAAGAAAGATGTTATTTGGAAAAAATATTCACAGAGAAAAAGCTTTCAGAGTCCTTTATGTGTGTTGAAATATGGTGTTTAAGTATTTGATAACCCTACAGGTTGCTTATTATGGGTATTGTTTTACATTATAAGCAATGCTCTTTCATCTGATGAAACATGGAAGAAAATCAACCAAACTTAAAATAATAAAAGGAGGGAATAATAGTATGTTTTCCTTTGCTTTATAATGCCAAGGTATGTAAGTTCTAGGCTCTGTTGCCTCCTCTGATTTTACGTTAGTGCTGCCTTTTGGGATTGGTGTTTGATACAAACCTGTTTCAAAGAGTGGCTTGTGGGAAGTGAAGTGATTTTTGAATACTTCAGCGGATGTTAGTCCTTCTCTGCTCTGATGGCCATTCGGGTCACCTGACTAGCATGTGGATGTATATGTTCCTTTCCTAAAGGCAGCAAAGATTTTTAAACCAACAATGTGTTTTCACATACGGAGGATTTTCTACCACGCTTGGCCCTGCAACCTATTTTAACTGCATGACTGTGATGACCATGTACTGCGGCAAGCAAGGAGGAACATAGTGCTGAAGACTGAGGAAGCAGGGCAGCTCGCTAAGGCAGTGCTGCCAGTGGTATTGGAAAAGGGTTGCTACTTGGAGCTAGAATTAATTTTCCTTTGACTCCATCCACATCACCAGTCCACATAGCACAGTCTTGACTTCTCTCTCGAGCAGCCACACCGTGACATGACTGATGGACGTATGAGTGATGGGCGTATGTTTGTCCTCTGACAGTGCTATTAGTCTTGCATTATTTTAGGCCTGAGTTTAGGAAGACAGTGTCATTTAAAGGACCACTTAGAAGTGCAATGAATTATAAATTCTATAAGATGTTTGACATGCCAGAATTCTTTGGCTAGAATTTTAAACCCTTTCCCAAACTCAGCTCAATGATCTGCTTCATTAAGGATGCGTGTAATTTTGCAGTAGAACATGTTAGTTCTAGATGTGCTGGTAGCTCTGTATAACACAGTACAGTGTAATATGTCAGTGCAAAGATCTCATCTTGCATCATGGAAGTCCATGTAGCTGACACTCAGAGGATGTGGTTGGGAGGTGCTGTGAAGAACATCTAAACCAATTAGCCTTACTTTATAATTCCCTAGGCTTGAACTTTACTGGATGAGTGGTAATTCACAGTTGTTTGCAATCATATGAGCATCACTCCAGAACTTGGGCTGCCCTGCACCATTCTGTTAGTTAATGTCCAGCTGCATTAAAACAAGAGTGATGATTTCTCTGTCATACAACTTGGTTAGTGGTCTGATGTATCTTAAGATAGCCCCTTTCTGTGAAAATTCTGTATTCTCTATTAATACACGCAACACTAAAATCTCTTCCATGGGTGTAGTAGTTGTACTGCAATGTTTACAGTTGAGTCAAAATATCTGGCTGGGGCTGGAAATGCTGTTTTGATTCAGAAAATGGTTTTAGTCATGTGTCCTGTCTTTTTTGGTTCCGACCATTCAAAGTATTTCTTATATATTTTTCTTTTAGGGTGATATATTGAATACCAAATACCAGGTGGATCTTGGAGATGGTTTTAAGGCAATATACGTGAACCTTACAATGACTGGAGAACCCATCCGTCACCGCTATGACAATCCTGGGATTTACCGTGTCTCAGTGAAAGCTGAGAATGTGGCTGGGCACGATGAGGCTGTGGTATTCGTCCAAGTCAATTGTAAATCAGCACTTTGATTTTCTTACTTTTGCTGCTCTGTAAAACTTCATGAGAACTATGAAGTACTAAAGAAAATTACTAGTCACAATTAGGAAAAATGCATTTTTTTTCAGTAACACCACACAGTCTTGCAGTGCTGTGTGTTATTAATGCAGAGGCTTGTAAATCTAATGTATTGGGATGTCAGTTAGAGTGTTGGTGGTTTTTCTTATTTGAGGGAGGGATGGTGTATTACTGTTTTAAACAGCAAGCATGCCTCAATTCAAATCTTGGGTTTGATCCATCTTTCTGAATTGACACCACATTGGCAGTCTTAGTAGCTAAAATTTAACACTTCAAGCTATGTCTTTTTACGAGCTTCTAGGTGCTGTGTGAAGCAAGTGAATGGATGTGTTAAGAAACACATGAGCTCTTGTATAATTTTTTAAAAGAACTAAAATCTCAGTGTTTCTACAAGTCAGGCTACTTAGTAAAGTACTAGAATCTAGATTTTATGTAGTTTTAGAGTGATACTTGGGTATAGCCATGTTGGCAGGCAGCATTATTTAACTTAGACTTGTCTCACTCTCCCTCTCCTTAATTATTAACTAAAATACCCCATCAAATAGATTTAAAGAAAAGAATAGCATGGCACAGGAAGCATCATGCACCATTGCAAGCTTAATGTACCTCAGTTATCTCATAGCTGAAATGAAGAAGAAAACTCATAACTGGAACTGAATTTTCCTCTTCCTTCAAGATTCAAGACAGCTATTGCTCTGTCTGTTTTTAGATGTGTCAGAAATTTAGAAACAAATAACATCAAAAAGAAAAAAATACTCATTTTGCATTCTCCAGGTGTCTGTTTCCCTGTTATGAGTGATGTGTCTTCCATCCTAATCCCAAAGCAATGGAAATCACTGGAGCCACATACAAGGCTGTGCATAGATCCGTGTGCTTTATGTCAGCCTGTCTAGGGACTGCTGACATTTATGTCAGAATCCTTGAGTCCAGCATTTCCAGTTCTGCTTTCATTACCACATAGAGCCCAACCCATTAATACTAATGGCCAATGTCCTATTACAATCAAATGGAGAGGATCAGAATCGAATTCTCTGCCTCAGTTTCATTATCTGTTTCTTTGTTGTGTTTGGGTTTTCAACCATTTGACAACTCCAGAGAGCTCAGATAAATTACCTAGGACTTCTCCGCTGCTTTTTAGGAGCGTCTAGGTGCTCAGAAGTAGATTAAGCACAGAAACAGTAAATCTATACAAGCAACAAACATCCTTCTCTCTGGGGAGAACAACTTCTTGCTGTTCAGAGAATGACAAGGAGTAGCAAGCCCTCACGGAGAGTGGAACAACCGCTTTCTCACAATGTGCCTCTGGTGTGGCCTGCATCAGGATAAACAGTAAAAATGAAAGATGTCGGTTGTGTTTTAAGTGGTGGGTTTACAAATTGCAGAGGGATCTTTCACAAGTAAAATGCCTGGTGCATTAGGAGGACTTCGGTGCCGAAGTGTAGAGGCAGCAGCAGAGCACTGGCACAGTCATGGTCCGTTCCTGAGCTTGTCTGTGCATACTGTGCGTAGTCTAGAAGACTCACAGAAGCACATCACTCAGCCCACTTGAATAAATGCTTTCTATGTGATTTACTCTGTTTAATTTTTTAAGTAAATTAGAAGAGTTGAGGAAATTATCTGGCACTAATTTAAATGCTATTTCTGCATTCTACAGAAACACTAATAGCGTTCAGGGACATTTTTCACTGTGGAATACCATGAAAGCAGAAAAGTCCATGGAGTCCTACTTTTACTTTATCTCCAGCTGGTGTTTTCCCAGGGAATTTTTTCAGGAACGAATGCTAAAAGAAAGTTCTGTTGCTATGGGATGCTCTGTAGTGCAGGACAATTATAGGAACTTTGGCCTTTGCTTTCTGATCTAGCTCACACAATCTACAATTTGTTAACGAACTGTGAGAGAAGTGAGAGCAAGTCTAGTAGTATAAACATGAGTAGGTAACCCAGAATAAAAAGAACTGAAGAACTAGGTATACATTTTCAGGAAGCAATAATCTCAATAGTGTGCGGATAATCAAGGAGCTTTGAAATTTGTACTGAGCTTGTAGCTTCATTAAACAGAAATTGTGTAAGTCAACTTCATTCCTAACTGTACACACTTAAGGATGCTATGAAGCTTATTCAAATGCGTTTGGCATGTTGTGACTGAGACAAGCAGAAGGAATCACAGTAATTTTTTCTGAGCTTTTTAATATATAGGGATGGCAGATGTGGAATAACAGTCACCATTTAAGTACAAAACAACTTCCCCTCTAAAAATTTTGGAAAAGAAGGTAACCTTATTCTGGAGCAAAACCATGTCTCAAAATGATCAGTCCTTCTGGGAAAACGTAAATTTATGAAAAAAATCAAGACAGTGATGCAGATCCCTCCAGGCTTCTTCAATTTGCCTCATCAGAAGGAAAATCTATTTCTAGGAGGAACTAATTGAATGGAATTCCTACCGTTTCTGAATTTTTCTCAACACCAATAACAGGAGAAGCATTTTAACACTGTTTCGGTAAATGAGCTGTTGAAGAAATCATTTGTTTAAGCACTCAGCACATCTTGAACTCATGGAGGTGGTTAAAGAGTCATCAGAAGGAAACACAGAATGAAAGAAGTGCTTTACATTCAGACGAAGCACCACATGTGCTGGTTGAAAGAAGGTAGAAAAGGAGGGTGTACACAGCTCAGACAATTTGTTCTCAGAAAAGTCCCATCAGTATAGTCAAAGTGAATTAGAAGTTAATAGGCAATGATTCAGTTCACACACAAAAAAAAAGACTTTAGACCAGTTTAATTACCTCTAAGTTTGTGATGAGATGAACAAAAGAGGACAAAAATGGATGAGTATCATTCTGTGTAATGAATGTGTGTTGGAACATACAGTGGTTTGGTATCCTGAACAGATGGTGCAGCTGAGGTTAAGATATTCTGATTCATAGAATCATCATAGAAGGGACCTTTAGACATCACCTAGTCCAACCCCCCTGCACTGAGCAGGGACATCTTTAACTAGATCAGGTTGCTCAGAGCCCCATCAAGCCTGATCTTGAATGCCTCCTAAAGCAGAGTGGATTTATATTAGATGTTAGGAAGAAGTTCTTTGCTATGAGGGTGATGAAACACTTGAACAGGTTGCCCAGAGAGGTGCTGGAGGCTCTATCCCTGGAGTCGTTCAAGGTCAGCCTTGATGGGGCTCTGAGCAACCTGAGCTAGTTAGACATGTCTCACTAACATTATACTATTGTAAAGCTTTGCAATGAAGTTATTCTACTATGAGACAAAATGCAACGTTAAGAAGCAGCTAAAATCATTGCCATGATTCATTTCTTTTATGCAAATAATGTTTACTGCTTTCATAGGCAAAAGTTCAGAAAGGAATAAGCTTATTCTAAGGCACATTTTGGAGTACAGAGGTTATCTGTATTGATTTGCAAGTAACTGCTCCCCTGATGTACACATCTGTTTTAAAGCATGTGTTAATGAGAGTTTATGTGTGGTGTGAGCCTAAAGGCTGATACTTTGTAAAGAAAATAGGCAGTCAGCAATATTCTTTTCCAGTTTTCTGCTTTTCCCTTAGCAGTCTGAAGTTTGTTAGATTTCTATTCATTTGATCTTTTATTAGTTAAATAAAATCTGAGATTTTTTTTTCCCCCTTTTAAACTGGGATATCTGATTATGTTTTATAGAATTGAATGTACACTACAAAAACGCAGCAGAAAGGTGCATTTTCATGATTTATCTCATTGCTCTAGAATTTTGTTTGTGGCTTGTTTGGATGGATATTTCTGGTTGAATTGAGATCCTTCCAATTTTGCCCATAGCTTTCAACATAGGTGTAAAAGCAGGAGGGAGGGAAAAATAAATTCAAGACCTTACATGGTGTGCAGATGAGACATATTGGGGAAAGGAGGCATTAAAAAGTTGAGGGATTCTTGTTCAATGATATTTTGGGAACTTTGTTTAGCTCCACTACAGGCTTTAAATTTAGAAGTGGTTCCGGTCATTGGGAGAAATCAAGAGGTGAACCTGACAGCCATCATACTGCCCAAGAACCCTAATTTGACAGTCTTCTACTGGTGGATAGGCAACAATCTTCAGGTACATGAATGGTTTTGACAGACGTTATTTTCAATCTGTTTCCAATAAAGGTTGAATGGAACCATTTACTTTAATAGGAATGCTACCATGTAGGATGAATTTTTTTAGACCCATCTTCCATTCCAAATAACCAGTTATATCTGGTGGCAAGCAGTATCTAACTGCCCGTGTTTTATCACATGCATTTAAGATGTTAATTTCCCTTTATTGATACTTATTTGGGAATGGAAATTTCGCTTCTAGAATTAGTTTGAATTTCTAAACTGTTTTCTTCCATGGGTGATCAACAATTTATTGTATTTCATTACCCAAGTGAAAAACACTTATGGAGGAGATGTGTTTGGGATCATAGCATTGGTGAATGATGAAACTTGGATATACATACTTATGTGTTGATAATTTGAATATGATAAATTGAAGGGCTGTATGGAAATATATTTATCATATAGCTAAATATTTTCTGGGAGTCTAAAGTAAAATGGCATATTAAAAATAATGGGCATCTAAAAGGATATTAAAACAGTGAGAGCACTCAATCTAGTGATACTCATTTGGGGATAGAAAATCTCGATGAACATATCCTAGAGCATATATATCCAAGTATTTGTGTTGGGAATATTTCTTGTCTAGCTGGGTTAATTTTTTTTATGGTAATTCTTTCAATAACAGATAAGTATTTTTTTAATGAGGCAGACTAAGTTTGACAGAGGAATGCTACAGATAAGCACAATGAACTTTCTTCTTGTAAATGTGCAGCCTGCAGTAATCCAAGCCTGTATCTGTTCATTATTATTGACTTTGTCATTGCTAGAACAGACACCACAGATCGATGTAATTTTGTGAAGGGTTTGTAATTCATACCAATGTGGTCAGGGAGCAGAGTATCTCTGCTCCACTTTGGAGGTTGCGGCGGACTGGTGCACTTCCATGGGTCATGTTCTATGTCGACAGAATTAATTCTTTTGACCTTGACATACCCTACATTTTTTGAAGCAAATGACTTGCTACATATGATCTTGTAGGAATTGTTGAGCCTGCCTCAAAATCCATTTATTTCAGTGGCATCTGAAGGAAAACCTAATACTCTACCATTTATTCTGAAAGCAATGTTTGCCTTATCTGGCAGATGTTCTGTTTATAAAGAATCTGTGTAAGAAAAGAAGCATCCTATACTGAAAATTGTAATTGAACTTGATAAAATGTTGATTAATTAAATAATTAAAAACTTTTTTGCTAGTGTTTTTGGTAACAGTCTTTTCAGATGCTGTTCTTTGTGTTCTTGCTGAAATTCTATTTTCAACTTCTCTTTTTTTTTAAAGCCTCTCCTTACATTGGAGAGTTTTCTGGTGACAAAGTTTGCTGAGACAGGTGATGTCAGAGTTACAGTGCAAGCTTCCTGTGGGAGCTCCATGCTTCAGGACTCAAAAGTTGTCCACGTTTTTGGTGAGACATTACTCTTCTTAATTTTTTTCTTTTGGTTTGTTTATGTGGACTCATTTCTTACACCTCTTAAACCAGCCCTGACACAACTGAACCTGGTGTAAAATTATATCTAGTGCCAAGTTTAATTTTTAATATTAGAGAGGAGAACTGTCCCTAGGTAACTCCATGAAGCTGAACCAGCGCGATTGTATGGAAGGGTTTAATCTGAAATGTTTTGTTTCCTTTCCTTATTTTAAATGTTACTGTGGTTCCCAAATGCTATATGTAAAAGTAGTGTTTAACTAGTATTTTGGTCTATGACTAGAAAGTTTCTCAGAATTTCTAAATAAAGTATTTTAGATACTTCTGAAAAAAAAAAGAAAGTTTAGTTCTGTATATGCTCTCAGCATTAAGAACAATGTGAAAGAATTGCCTTTTATCACCATATATCACTGTTCTTTTAATGTTTATCTGAGAGTTTGGATCAAGTATAGCTCCGCTGTAATTATTGAATAATGTTTCAGCTCTTATTTCTCATTGTGCCCTGGTGTGTTTTGTTGTGTCTTACAATGGGGTGACAAGGCAAAATATACTGTGAAGAATGTAGTGCCAACAAATTATGTTTGTATTTGTGCTGTCACATGTGGGAAGTGTGATAAGTGAAAAAGCTTCTTTTTAATGAGTGGTTAAAAGCCTTCAGGTATCATGAACTTGATACATCTCTATTGTCTGAAGAAGGTTCTATTTTTGCTTTTAGTATACTTAATTTAAAATAATAGTAAAAACCACACTCATGCTAACTAGGGCTGTTAAGAACCTTCTTCCCTGAGAGAAATGGATGTAATGTTTATGCTACTACTTATAAGTACATCCACTTTTTTAGAAATCTCTGGAAGTGTGACCCTTTCAGTGCAACTAGGTCAATGACTTTGGCTTTCCAATGCTCCGTCTCTTCTTCCTGTTGGCCAATCCTGATACCAATAGCAAGAAAGTACTGGCCGTGAGGGAAACAGAGGAACCTTTGGAAAAGAAAACCACATTAAAATACCATTCTGTTGGAACTGTGGGAGAGGCCAGGTTTGACTTAAGCATTCCAGAGGATCTCTTTCTCTGCTTTGCATTAAGTTCCCCAAGTGTTCATTCGAGGAGCCTACATGAAGAAACTGAAAATATTTGAGACTCTTTGCTGAGGAACAGCCCACTTCTAGTACTTCCAATATTTTTGACAGTATGAGTCTATCTTGTTTTTATTTTTTCAAAGAGGGCAGTAGTTAGCCTTTGTCATATAATTTCTGTTCTCATTTCAATAGCTACTTTATGGAGTACGTGAAGTATTCATTTTACATTAAAAACCGGAACAAGTAATGGGCAAAACCCATAATGTTTAGGATTCAGTGAGAATAAAACTCACTGGTGAATTCCCTTTACAAATAAAAGAAACCAACCATGTCTGTGTACTGTGTTAAGAACAATTATTGAGAAGATTATGACCATAGAGCACGTACGTAAATCTACCTTATTTTATTTATTTTATTTTATTTTGCTATTTTATTTTAATTTTTTTAAATTTTATTTTGTTTTTCCTGCTTTCTTATCTTTAGCCAGAAATTTGATGATGTTGATGAAAATGCAGAAAGAAATCATGTGCCTGACAGGAGTGTATTCTTGTTCCATGCAAGAGTACACAACACAGATCAACGGAGTTCCAAGATACTGCCGTGCTGCATAGCAAATAACAACAAAAATTGTATTTTCAGCTTTTATTTCTACACAACTATTCTTGCAACCAGTTTTTTTACTTGTTCAAAACTGATTCTTTTTGTTTTTCTAGATCATTTTCACGTTCTTCCTCTGAAGTTTACTAAGCACCTGGACATGTACAACCCTGACATAGCGGAGTGGAGGGAAGACATAGGGCGGGTAGTAACACGGCTTCTTGCAAAGGTGCTCTTTCGCATTGCTCACAAAGTGTTCCCTCGCCAGTCGTAAAGCTTGAAGGTTAAGTTAATGCCTTCTCATTTAGAAAAAAGGAGGCAGAAAAAAACAATAAAGTGAACCTCATGAAACACATTTCAAACAAGTTTGAGCCTAGTGTTGCTTTTCCTTGCAGGCTCTAGACGGTGATATTGTAACATACAGTTTAGGTCTAACACAGCCTAAATGGCAATTTATGCTAAATATTGCTCTCTGGGATTAGGGATAGACATACTGGGAAATACTGCTGACTCCAAAACAGGAAGAGTAACTTAGAGGGTGATATATTTAGAAGCTAAGCAAATGATTCCATTTAATATAAAAGACGCAGTCTTTGTGTAAAAACAAAGCAGAAAGGAAGAAATTACAGTGCTAGTCATGTAACTTTGAAAATGATATATGATATATGGTTAATATATATTAGATAATTAATATATATTATACAGTATTTAATATATAATTACTATATAATATATAATATGTATAATAAATAATATATAGTAATATATAGGCACACGATTCTTACAGCTGTTTTTTTTAGATCGTGTTTGCAAAAGAAACATGGACCTGCTGAATCCTGTAGGTTAAATCAAGTGCAAAGCCATGCAGCAGTGCCAGAGATAAGTCAGGAGCAGCACATTAACCGTGAGCTCGAGAGCTCTGCTCTTTAGCTACAGACACTGCGAGCAGCAGAGCGTTCACACGCTGGCTCTTGTGAGAGCAATAGCTTTTTTAAATGTTTGTATTGGAAATCACTTGATGTTTCCTGGATTTGCAGTAGTGCAAATCAGGTTCTGGAATTTTGACTTTATACCATTCCCTGCATTTTTGTTTAAGGTTCATATCAATTGTAAAATTAAAGTTATTTCCCACTGTTATCAATTTAAAGCCATTCCATAACCAGGGCCAGCCAAGCAAATATTTCACTCCCTTATACAAAAGCCCTTGCATTTTGATAATTGCTAAATTATTTGCAAAAAAAAAAGAACATTTTAATGGAATTTCAGAATATATTTGAGAAATGCTACGAAAAGTGCCCAGAGTGTTGTCATTTTAAGTATGTGGTGGAAATGAGGAATTTGGGACTAAAAGGAAAATTTACATGAAGTATTTTGAAAAAGGGATGCACTCGACTTTCAGTGGGGGAGGCAAGTATTCATTATAATTTCAGGAACTGAACCTAGGTGCTCTTAGTCTCACCTTGGAAGACTTCCTTGACCATTAAACACAGATGGAAAAGTAGTCTCCCTAGCTGAATTTGGCTATAATGAATATGCCCTTCTAAGTCTACTAAGTGTCTGAATGGCCCACAAAGGATCTTAAATCATTTAGGATATTTTTTATGTTGTAGAGTGTTGCTAAAACTGCATACTGTTTCATTTTGCTTCTTTCCATGATGCCACTAAATTGCTTTAATGTGATAACAATGCTGAGCTCTTCCAATCTTCAAAGAACAGCTCACATTTCAATTAATTTATGTTTAGCTTTGTTCGTGTTTCAGATTCTGGTGGAATCACCTCTTAATATTAAGGGTCTGAACACCAAAGACTAAAAGACATGTGTGGAGTTACTTATGTATTTTCTATAAAATATAAAGCACGCTGTCTTATAATTTACTGTATGCCTTTGTCTACACAGGAAACTAATATTCCTGAAGAAACACTCATGACAGTCGTGAAACCTGGTCTGCCCACAACTGCTGACTTGCATGTGCTACTACCAGCAAATCAACCAAAAAGGAAGAGAAGTGTAACTAGTGATAAGGTAACCAGAGCAATGAATGTCTGGTTAGGACGGTCTTCATCCTGTTTTGGTCAGTGACTATGCTCTCGTTGTCTTTAAGTGGAATGAAAAAGTGTTCCTGAACTTTGTAAAGATTTCGCTCCCGCCTGACAACAGACATATAAGAGCTATCAACAACTATGACTGCTGTGTTTGACAGTGTATAGACTAGCATGATCTAGCACTTACTGTATTTCGTAAGAGTAACTCATATCAACCTGTTTTTTAACCAAAAACGAGTGCTGACATGTCAGTATGTGAAGATCCTGTAGAGCAAAGAGTTTATTTAGAAGCATCTCTACATTGTCTTCAGAAGGCATTGAAATTAGATTTCAAGTCAAACAGAAATAGAACCTTAATAGTTGACCCATAACGTAAAGAGAATCAGGCAGGGGTTTCTGCCTTTATGAGCAAATGTCCTTTCCAGTTGGCAAGGAGCAAATATAGGGAGAACAGAGGAAGGAAAATCAGACATTAGTTTCTCCATTCTTATTTCCTAACCATATTTCTTCCATAATAAAAGACCTTATGCCCGTTAAAAATCAGAAGACTGGCACTCATAATTATGATAGTCTTCCTTCTGCTGTGACAGAGAAGGAACAGATTCTCACACTCTGCTTGTATCTTGCTGTTTAAGTCCTGCAAGTTACAAAGAGTCTCAATGTGAGGTATTGTTAATTTTTAAGAGCATTTTACAACTTCAATCGCAGTACCCAAAAAGCTGGAGAGTTAAGACAAAAGCCTTCATATTAACACAGTAGATTGTGTTTGGAATTTATAGGATGTGCTTTGGAAGGTCCAAAGGAGTATATTGATGTTGTTAAAGTACTTGAACAGATGTCTTACTTTAAAAACCACAAAGTATAGAGTGAACGTGCAAAATTTTCTGCTTTGTGGCAACTGCAAACTCTTACAGTTCCCTCTGTAGTCGTGGTGGAAATGGTCTGAAAAACTGATTATGTTGCAGGAAATGGTTAATTTTAACAGGGTATTTCTTTAGTAGAGAGCCATTCATGAACTATGGCTTTCAGCCAGGTGAGTATTACCATTTCAAATTTCACTTGAATCTTTCCAGTTCTTCTAGAAGCAAGGTGCAGGTTCTAAAGGAAATTCTTTCTCTTTGTTCTGACCATGTATGGAATGGACGTCTTTAATAACTTAAGGGAACTGATGGTGATAGGTTCATAGGTTGTGCAAACATTTTATTTCAGTGCAAAATGTTATTCATATTAGTTCCTTTTAAATCTCAACTGTTATATTCGTGCCATGCTTCAAGGCAGCTTAAAGAATATCATCAATTATAATCAATGCTGTCTCAAGGGGTTTTTTCACATTTGTGTGTGAAATATCCTGACAGTTACTCAAGTACAATCACATGTTGCAAATGATTTGGGAAAACTTCTGTTCAGTGGGGCTATGGGGAAATTGCCGTAGTTTAAGCAGGGCATAGTTTCTGTAACAAGCAGCCCTCCAGTGAGACCTTCCAAAGGTTTTCTGAAACAAGAGGAGCAGTGAAAGGTGAAAATAATTGTTTACTCTGAAGAACAGATGTATGTTTCTGACATTGTTAGGATGGACCAGGTCAGACCACTGGTGGTTGGGGATTACATATATGGAAATGGCAAATATGGTACAACCTACATTTGGTTGGAGCAGGAACAAATAGAGACAAGAGCAAATACAGCAGCCTGTACTATCCAATGATAAAAAAATCAAGTTCTCTAGTATCTCATTTCAACATCAATTGTTTTATAGAGTGCAGTGCTGTAGAGCCAGACTTCTAGTGCCAGTTGCCTAAATTTCTATTTTTATATTATTGCTAAGGGACACTATTTTAGGTATTGATATGTGCATATACTTTTGTTCATTTAGAATTGAACGGCACAAATTTTGATTAAATATGTCTTGTATTAGAATCCCTTGTGACTCAAGAAGTATGCTGAAATATAATAAATAAAATATATAAATAAACTTAGTAACTGGTCAACAGGAAAATACTCATGGTGTCACTTGTTTAAAGATTCATTACATTTTCTTCTGTTAGCAGAAGAGAATCTTGAAGGTCTTCATCATGTTTCATTAGAAGAATGTGTTTTGTCATGCTGCTAGTGCCAGTTCTCAAAGTCAGTGTTGTGACACTCTTGCATGGACTCACCAACGCAGAATCTTTTCTGCTTGTTTGGAGAAGGTGTCCCTAAAATCCTTAATTTACACATGATTATGAACTGTCTTCCCTTGAAGCGGACTTATATATTCCTGGCTGAAAACCTCTTACATTTGGGATATTCTATTATTTCCGAAGGATTGTTAAAGGCAAGAAGTTTTTGGTCCGGCAGAGAACACCTACTTGGCGGAGTTTATGTTGGTGTTTTGCACTGAATGTTGTGATGTGATGCTCTTTAAGTTTGTGGTCTAGAATAGGAGTCATTATTGATAAAAGCAGCCAGCAATAACAAAGATCATAAATAAGTCAGCAGTATCAAAGTAGAACTCCTCTGGATACTTCTGAAGAAGATTTGAGACTCTGTCTAGATAAACTACTACATGTACCACAGTGAGTTGCTTTGACAAGAAGGGCAGGTCAGATTCCCAGATGTGCAAGGGAGTGGTAAGAGTTTGAATAATGTTGTTACTTTTACATTCTTATACCACAGTGCAGGAGTCATTGTGTTCACATATTCAAATACTATCATTGGAAAGGATGTAGAAAAAAATATAGAAAATTCAAATACTGGTATAAAATTTTGAACTTAGAGAGTCTGGGAAGGTGCTCCAAACACTGGATTTGTTTTATGAACAGTTAGAGAGGTGGCAGCACTCTGCTCAATATTCGAGGCATTAAAAACACACCTATGATTACTAAAACGACCGTCAGTCTAACAGTGAAATAAATAAGTCAGAACCTTTGTCTGGATTCACATGAGATTCAAATTTTTTGACCTGTGGAAGCGTAGTTCATACAGACTTGGGTGGGAACCCAAGAGTGGGGAGAGAAATAACAAACAAGCCTTAGTCACCTATGCAAAAACCAGAGTAAATGTCAGATTCCTGAAAGACCTGCCAGTGGAATGACTTCATAAGTTAGATATTCCTCACTGTGAGTGAGGATATTTGAACTTTTGTGTAGTCACTGTCCATAACATGAGAGAGACTGCAGGGATTTCTATCTATTATACTGCAGGCTTGTC
The DNA here is from genome assembly GCF_000703405.1 of Apaloderma vittatum. NCBI lineage: Eukaryota > Metazoa > Chordata > Aves > Trogoniformes > Trogonidae > Apaloderma > Apaloderma vittatum. Next base: position 41,897 of record NW_009709563.1, read on the forward strand.
AAAATGAGCACCATAATTGATAATGTCATAAAAGGAGTTACTTGTGACAGTTTCATGGATATAAAGTGTATTTCTAATTTGGCATCTTGTGGAAATTGTATCCTAACTGATAAGTCATAGAGTATAAAACTAGCTTTAATCTTTTAGAAAATTGCCTATGTTGAAGACACAAGCAAATAGAAGGGAAAATTCAGACAGTTTGTCATCTGGAGTTAGGGTATGATGGTATATTTAATGGTTCTGCTCCATAAAAATGTGAGAACCCATATTTTACTATGCTCTATCCACTGGAGAAAAATATGAGGAATACTGATATTCTCCATGTGGATGAATATATATATTTCTACAGAACATTGTTAAAAATTAGGTAAAAATGGAAACCCTCCCATTACAGGTAAGAAGGTGAGGCAAATTATGACATGCAGTTCATTATAAATAACAGTTACTTTTCATAGCAGGAAATGCAAAGTGACATCACAGGTTTTCTTCTGATGGGTTTAGAAGAATTGAGAGTTTTTAATATGGATTATGCATTGTTTGAGTTATGACCCAGGTAAAGCCAATAGTGTGTGCAAATGACATGCTATCTGTCACGTATGGGATAAACCTAAAGGCTTTGCTTAGCAGAAAGAAAGATTTGGCTATAAGGGTTTGACATTTTCAGCTTTTATAGCTCGTGAAGTTTAGCGTGATTTTTAAATATGGAATTTCTTTAAGATTTCAGCTCATGCTGTGCTGACAAATGCTTTCTGACTTTCTCACCATTTAATGATCCAGAGGTTTGCCTTTTTAGAGCATTGAGTCTTTCAAGGTAGAACGGAGTGCGAGACATCTGATATTCTCTCTGTTGTATTTTCAGAGAATAGCGGCTATAAAGCAAGCCCTGAATGCACACAACATCAGTTTCTTTCTGAGGGGAGGATACTGGGTCTTAGTGACTTTAGCTGACTCCGATTCAGGTAAATACGTAAATAAAGCCCCCAACAGACCAACCTGTGGGTGCCTCTCTGAGTTCTGATAAGTTAAGGAGAAAATAATTGAATCAATATAGATGTGTATATATACACATATACACAAATACTTGGTAATTGTTGCATAGAGATACACATGTAAATATATATGTGTATATATACTTGTGTGTATATATGTGTATATACTTGTGCACATGTGTATATGTTTATATTTTCATTTGGCACTTGTTAACACCACAAAGTAAATATCTGTTACATATTTCTATTCTATCATGCCTCATGATCTGTTTCAGGACGTTCTTGATTTCTTTCTGTATTATATCCCTGGTGGGATGTTTTATCTGTCAGCTTTCTGCAGAATGCACAGGTCTTTTATCTAGTCTTTAATGTACAGTTTTGCTGTAGTGGTTCGGTTTGTGCTACAGTTTTGCTGTGGCACCTCATCTGGTTTAAGGGCTAACATTCGCTAGCCGTCCCAGAAGGCTGGGATTGAAGGAAGCCCCTGTTCATTCCAGCCTTTACCAATGGATGACCTTGATGAGTTCATTTGTTGTTCAAAGCCTTGCTTTCTCCATCTGTTGTTTTGTTTGGTTTTAAATTATTCCTCTGTCCTTCAGCCACAAGTCACCAGTTAATTTTGTATTGTTGCCTTTATGGAGAGGCTACATATGGAATGAAAAGGTTACACAAATAACAAAAAATGGTTTTGACCTGACAATTAGATAGAAAAGAAAGCCCAAGAATGTGACTGATCTGAAAGAAAACTTGCTAAACTATTGTTTTATTTTGTATTTCAGACTCTCAGAGGATTGGAGGAGGCAGTGGCTACTGGGCTATCGTGGTTCTCTTTGTTATCTGTCTAGTTGCAGTTGGGGCTTTCATCCTCTACAAGTTCAAAAGGCAAGTAAACCTCACTCAACAATACGTACATTTTAAGATTTAGATTTATCCACAGAGCAGCAGAGTTTGTTATTTGAAAAGGAGGTTTCTTGAAGAATTGCAAAAAGTCCACTGCTTTGAAAATTGTGTTTTTCTGAACTTTTCAGAAAGCAAGCTACTGCACTGATGCTTGCTCTCACCTGCTGTGTTCCAAGATAAATAGCAGCAATATGGGAACTACAGAGAGTTTGTTCAGCTTGTCTAAATAATATCATCAAGAAAGAGAGCTGAGCTAAAATATTATTCCTGATTAATTCCTACCTCATTACTTCTCACAGTTATGAATAAACTAAAACTATTGGGACAGTGAGTGCATCTGCAATGCTGATTTTCTTAAAAGAAAAAAAAAGTAGTTATATCAAAACATGTAGCTCTCTGGAGTTTCTCTTTGCACACATTACATATTAATTGCTGGGGCAATGCCACATAGAATGAGTGGTGGAAATAGATTAGTGTTAATTTGACTAGAGTGTGTTGAGGGGTAAAATAATTCTGGAAGTGGCCTTTATGAGACACATATTCTCGAAATTGACAGGGGATACCATGCCAGCCTTTGATCCTCTGGTAGGTCTTTAGTCTGCAATTTATTTTAATCATAGCTACTAAAATGCTGTGCAATTTGAAGAATTTTCTTCATGTTGTTTTGTTTTTGATGAGTTTGTGTAATCATTGACTGTAATCTTTTTGTATCTCTGGGGCATTTAGAAGCCATTGGGTTTGATCATATTGAAAGGTAGCCTTCATCATCATCAAATCCTCATGTCCTTAATCATTGAAGATTCCTATTGATTTGTCTCATTCTCTAAAGATTGATTTCTTTTTTATTTGAAACAAACTTAAGTTTATAAAAATGGGTGCAACACTGACTTTGTGATAGCAATAAACATAGATAGCATTAAAGTAAGTGTTTAGAAAAGATTTTTTAAGTCAATAGAGAAACCCCCTTTCTTCCAAGAATCTCTTCATTTTTTGACCATAGCACTCAGGTTTCCTAGAGCTCATAGTGGTTGATTGCTCTAAAGGACAAAGCACGGGATACTGTAGCAGACTATCTACCACTGAACAAAAATCCATTTTGCTATTTTAGGTGCCTGCAGCAAGGAAAAGCATAAAAATTGTTGATGTGATGTAATTATATCGTTTCAGTAGCAATACACGGAGGATTTGCTGTTTGTAGGGTGGGATCATAAAACTTGCTTATGATACCTTTTGAAAGCTGTATGATTTATATCTTTTATTATCTCTTAAATGGGAGCAATTAAATAGCAGACACAATTACTGCATGGCAAAAGAAATATAAATTATTCAAGAAGGGAATAAACAAAAATATTTTCCTTGAGTTCTTTCTAAAATGCCCAATGAACCATTGCTTTATAAATAGAGCTTTTATTAAGAAGGAAACTATAGTACAATTTGCAGATTGTGAGCTTTAATATCTCTCATACGTCTATATGTAATATGTGAAAAAGCATTTGCATGTCAATTTGTGGATGTTTAATTTAGTTGCAAGTGAAGAGAATTGTGAGATATATTCAAATGTTTCAGTAGCCTGAAAACTGCTGTTGGCATTGATGAATGACCATGCAGTAGTATTCAGTTTTCGTCTGTATCTTATCTGTTTCTGAGATATTTGACAGAATAATGTTTAAATATTCCTGCTAAGCTTTTCCAGGATGACAAATTATTTTGGTTGCATCCTTCGTTTGCAATTTGATCTTCAAAGAATATTGAGTGCCTAATCGGTGCTACATTTGAAAAACCAGTTCTTCCCCATGTGCTCCTCTCCCACCCAAATCTTTAGTCCCTTAAAAAACATATTTTCTATGTTTATAAAGATGGATGGTGAATTGCTGGATCCCCATGGAGTACTTACTTACAAGTATAGTCCCTTTAAACTCAGTACAGTGAGTATGTAAGTTTACAAACTGGCCCATAGGGACTGAGACTCTGAAACAGTGTGTCCTTTATAGATAGAGAGGTTACAGGCTATAATGCACAAGGGCAGCTTGTCAATATCGTATGTCTGTATATTAAAAATTAATTTGCTGAAGGAATGCTGTAGGCAACAAAAATTGTTCAATTTTAGGAGGTAATTCCAGCAGAATAACAGTTGCCCTATGGCAAGTCAGATGACATGCAAATATTTCCAAATAGAAATGACAGACATGTATAAAGTGTTGAAATGTTAATACTGTCCATATTTTTTTTTTATTTATGATTCACAAAATTAAAGAGGAGATAGAAAGCATTTGATGCCACTTTTCTTTCATTTATGTATGTTATTATTCAGATATTTCCATCAGAAAAGGGTTAAATCTCCTTTCCCTCCCACCACAAGTCAGACAAAGGTTTATTAATTTAAGTTTTATCGCAACACTAATTGGGTCTACAGGACGTGCAGTTGGCATTGGGGCACAGGCAAAGCAGGTGAAAGATTGTCATGTCTTGGACTGTTTTCTCTCTCTTTCCTTCTCTTTTCTGGCCTAAAGGAGGACAATTGTTAAGATTAACTTAAGGTTAAGTATGATACCTGGAAAGATGCAAGATGGAAAGACTGGCTTGCAGATAAGACAGTGGCTGGATTGGCAGGGAAGTTGCAGCTTCATACATGACAGGATTTCATCCATTTGCAATGGACAGAAACACTGTTCAGGATTTTGATGAAAAGGAAAGAGAAAATGGCATTTTTTTGTGTAGACCATTGCACAACTTTGGTAGAAAATTGAGAAATCTGCCCAGAGTGCCTAATGGTTGCTGAGTGCCAAGGTCCCTTGTCTCCAAACGTGGTCACCTGCCCTCCCTGTCCAAATTAATTCTCAAGTTAATGTCGTAAGTACTTGTGTCTTAATTTATGCTAATTTTTGTCAGGCAGAATTGTGAGGTGAGGGATGGTGTTGATAAGACATCAGGGACTAATCTAAGGACATATCTGATGAAACTTGCTGCTCCTGTTTAATTGAAAACTGCAATACTCAGCGCTAAAAATTTGTGTCCCTCGCAAGAAGCAGATCTCACAAAATTAGTTTGGAGGAGAGCACTAATCTAAAAATAACAATCCTGCATAAGACTCTGTGTCAGATGACTCATATGCAGAAAACGAAGATACTGGTTTAACTAATTAAGTAGGGGCATAGGGGAAAAACAAAGGCAGACTGATATAGAGGTAGTGAGATTTCAGCTGATTAGTTATATGCATAGTAAAAAAACCCCACTGTCTCGTTACTCGTGAAGGAATGCCCATTAAAAAGAAAAGATTAAAATTGTATTATTTCCCAATACTCTCATGAAAATTGAAATTTTAGGGTCTAGTGGATAATCAGAGCTGTCATAGCTGTCTGGCTAATGATTAGTTGACTGTAGGTCATGTTGGTTCTGATATGCCCTAATCCCAAATACTTGAACGCTGACTAGGAAGGCTGCTGCCCTCGGTTCTTATATGCAGTAAAATTACAAGCATTTATCATTTTGTCTCCCCCTCTCCCTTTATCTAATGGCCTATTTTTGTATCCAGCCACTTCTTGCCAAGGAATCTGTGCTTGAAGATTTGGTGCGGGAATCCCTGGAGGTTGTGGAGCAACTCCTGACAATCCCAAGAATAAATTAAAAAAAAAAAAAAGTCTTGAAACATACAGGGATTTGGTTCTTTGTAATCAGAGTAGGTAAGAAATTCAGATTAGGGCTATTTTACCCTGCAAATGAAAAGTAAATTTTCAATGATAAATACTGAATGGTTTTCAAAAATACAATTCTAGTCATATCTCACAAATGAACGAAGATTGGTTTAGGTGGTTTGGGGGAGGAAATTCTAAGTATGGCAGTGAGGAGTCAGCTAATCTTGCTAATTCTGCCAAATCTGACTGTGGCTGTGGCACAAGAGGCAGTGCAGACAGCAAACATGGATGGCAGGCAAACCAGGAATAATTTGCCTTTTCTTTGCTCTTTCTGAGTATTGAAATTACTGATCAGATGTCTCAAGCAAACAATGTGTTACAGTACTTGTTTGTATGCTCCAGTTGGTTAAGCATCCAGGTAAAATGGACTACAGCTGCTTGACCAGAGCAATATAAAGCAGCTGGAAAATATTTTTAAGAAATCAGATGTATTTTTTTAAGCAGATCTGGGACCTCCATATATGTTTTTCTATACCATCTTTACTAAATTTAGTTCAGTAAAACCACAATTCTTCCATTCCCTTTGAAATGATGCTTTTGGTTTTTGTGGGTTTCAAGTTGCCATCCAAAAATGGTATCTTCATCCTTTTAGAGCAAGCTTCTGTTGTGTGGGGTCTTGGACAACAGTACACAGAAAACAGATAGCACTATCTGTCCTAGGCAAAATGTAGAGGAAAATTATATTTTAGCTACTTCAAAGCTGTCATGTAGTCATCATGTTACTAGTAGAAGATCTGAAAGACTCTTTTTCTTATTTTGTACTTCTGTAGAACAACAGGGTATGAGACTAGCTGAACCAGAGCAAATAGTTGATTTTTCTGCTTAGGTATTTTACCTGATTAATAGTAGCAAATTCAGTTCTCTAAAAGGGTATAAAAATCTTCATCTTTTAGTTTGTGTGCAAACTACTATCACTGTACTAAAAGCTGCATGGATTGGTTTCACAAATCACCATGAATCTACTTCAGCCGGATTTATACCCTGTTGTGTGTATTCCTTTATTCCCCACTTCTACGAAGTGCCACTGTGTTATCTTTTTGCCTCATTGACTTACTATCTCATTTTCAGTCTCTGAGGAGAAGCTATCTTTTTTTGCCACCTTGCTTATACTGCTTTTATGTTCTATGAGAGCAATTTTACTCCAAATCCATGCCATTTAGTTATAAAAAAGTCACTAATTTCACAATCCATAATATTTCATATAAACTTCCTCGGAAATCAAAATAATAGCATGTAGGAAAAAATCTGAAATTAAAGAGACAAGTAAATCAGGAGTGCCTTAAAGCACAACAGTCAGTCATGTGAACATTAATCCAAACATTATAAAGCAAACACCACAATAAATTATTCTGTTGAATGGATTATTATTGTTGTTCATTTTATTTAAATTCCAAGGGAACGCTACATTATTGCATATACCTTGCCATGTGAATATGTTCCTATTTTGTATACTAAACAGAATCTTAATCAAGCCTCTGTAAAATGAATGAAGTTGCATAAAGGCCAATGAACATTGGCTTCACAAGGAAGGAATTAAAAGCCAAATAAACTAGAGAGTTTAAATGAGTGGGAATCAATATCTCATCCCCTTCCTGCTGTTCCTTACTGCTGAACATTTTAAAGTGCAAACGGTTTTGCTATTTGTGAATATGTAGATCATGGAATATATTCTAAAAGGTGTGAGACCTGGAGAGCTTGGTGAAACCCATGTGTTCTGATGTTCATTTGTAGTTCTAAGTCTCCAGTTCATGTTTTTATAGTCCTCAAAGCAGACATGTATATTTGGGTTTTCTTCTTAATCAAAATAAAATGCTACAGAGAAAACAAAAGGAACTAAAAATGTAAACCGTGGACTGCTGCTCAGCAGAGGTAATTGTCTCCAGTGATGGATGCAAAGCACATGCATTTTGCAGCTGAAAAGTAAACCCCCAAAAGAAACTATTGCAGTCTTTTTCTCTGTTCTTATAAATGTGCTTTGAATTTTCATATTGCTGATATAAATCTCTTGGGTCAAATTTCATGTCTTGTCATGTTTTTGCGGTAGTCTTTTATGTAGACCCAAGCATTTCAGCTCTGCCTACTTCAAACAGTTGCATTTGACTCAACATAAATTGCTTCCTTAAGAAGAGCAAGACACATCAGGGGACACAAGAGTTTCTCTCTGTATAATTAGAGGTAGCAGCTTCCTTCTTACATGTTAGAGCAGTGAGGAATGACTGGAAAACTGTTAGAATCAGGCTCATCTTTAACAAGGGTTCAGTATCCGCATCCTGGTTTATCCCACAGTGTGGTCATCCCTTAGTAAGCAGAACATCTGGCACGTGTTAAAAGTGCCTCTTGAAAGGGCTTGGACTATCATTTTCTTCAGTCTGGCTGGGTCTCTTCCTTGTAAAACTGAGCCAATATGAAACACACAGAGATCTCTATGATGTATAAAAGTCAAATGTCTACAGTGTATACTTTCACAAGACCCCTAATATTCTCTTTCTTCCCATCCATGGTCTGTGTTACAATCTAAGAAGCTTTCCCCTGTAAGTGTGAAGAGCAAAGCAAAATAGGGAAGAGTTGCTTAATTCCTTGACTTTATAATTCCTCAAAGGCCCTGTACTTAGCAAGATTTGACTCTTGAGGTTTAAGTGAATAACAGCTTCACCTTTTCCTCCTTTTATCCATAACCCATAGAGAAGTGCTCTTAGCAACAGTACATTTAAAGTTTGTGAACTTCTGCATTCAGGATCCCCTTAATATGTTTAATAGTATGTGTTGTGATTGTGGTGATCTCTAATTAGTAAGTCTTACAGAGATGTGAGTTGAAGCCTCAGGATTTACACCAAATGACACACGTTTCAGACAGGTCCTTCAGCCTTGGCAGACAACAGCTAGACTAGCAGCTCTGCTCCCTTCAGTTAACTGCCAAAGTCTAATGTGCCATATGGTTTGAGATGGATAATGTTTTTATTATGTCAAAAAGTTTTTACTAATGTCAGTGATGCTTCTGCAATCTGTCAGAAATACTGTTCTGAGAAGGTCCCCTAATTATTGCACAAACATATGTGCTAATTCTGCAGATGTGTTGCAAAGACGTTGTTCTGGGTTTTGTTTCCCTTAGGCATTTGGCAGTGGACAGAAAGTGAGCAACTTGACAGGTTTGATGTGTATTTGATTGACAGGGATATTGTTTTCCACATGACTTGTTTCATTAGCAAACACATTATAAACATCTGGAGTTACTGGCCCTAGAGAAAAAAAATCATAATTAATTACCTAATGTATTTGTTTTGTTAATGAGGAATGTCCTCCCCCCTTTCAATGTGTCTTTTTTCATCCAATTAATGGGAGGAGAGTGACTCAGGGCTGGACTTTCTGTGTATGTTTGTGCTGCAGGAGTGACCTGTTGAATTGGTCATAATAGCACAGTGTTGTGCTGTAACACCTTCCTTCCATCCTTGTCCTTTGCATTTGGTTTGTCCTGTGCTTTATTTACTTCATACTCACTGAGATATAGAAAAAAAACAGGAGCAGTCAGATTTCTTTCTTTGTGCTGATATAAATATTGGGATAAAATATCTGATTTCGGTATATATATATAATTTTGTGGGTATATGCCTTTACAGATGTATGTGTACATATACAGGATGCAGTTATCTCTTGGATTGGTCTAACTAAAGGGAGGAGATCCTCTTCAGTTGTCTTTCATTGCTTAGTAATTTCTACTTACTCTAATTTGATGCAATGGAGGGTGCTGTTCAAAATATTTTGCTGCAGTAACTTTTATCTTAAACAAAGGCGGTGCCATCTGGTAAAGAACCTTTCTTCTGAAATTACATTTAAAAACAGGTGGTCTTCAAAAGCCTGGAGAAGATAAAGCAACCTGTGTATTTAAGAGAGTGAGGGTATTTGTCCAAGAGATTTTGGGGCTGATCAACTAGTTGCAAAGAGGGAGGGGGAATAACAACATCAGGCTTGTCTGTGCCAAGCTGTGGGATGACACACCAGTGTTAGAGGGACAGGGTGCTACTAAAGGCCTTCAGCCAGTTACTCTGAGGTGAACTGGGGACACAGAAGCTTGGTTAAAATCTTACAGAGATGAACCAGGGACTCCTGAGGTAGCAGGAGCCAACAGGGAAACATCTGTAGAACACCTCAAGAGAATTAAGGAGTGTTCCACCAAGAAGGTGACATGGCTGACAGCCCAGCTGAGGTGCCTCTAGACAAACGCACACAGCGTGGGCAACAAACAGAGGAGGACTTAGAAATCTGCATGCAGTCAAGGATTTATTATCTGGTGGCAATTACAGAGACATGGTGGGACAGCTCACATAACTGGAATGTGGTCATGGATGGCTATATCCTTTATAGCAAAGATAGGCCAACAAGGTGAGGTGGTGGAGTTGCTCTTTATGAGAGGGAGCAACTGGAATGTATCAAGTTCTGTCCAGGGGAGGATGAGGAGCAAGTTGAGAGGCAGGCTAGCATGGGTGATACTGTGGTGGGTGTCTGTTACAGACCACCTGATCAGTATGAGGAAGTTGATGAGTCCTTCTTCAAGCCTCTCAGCCACAGGCCCTGGTTCTCATGGGGGATTTTAACTACCCAGATATTTGCTGGAAGGCCTACACAGCCAGCCATCCTCAGTCCAGAAGGTTCCTCCAGTGCATTGATGATAACTTCTTGATGCAAATGGTGGAAGTACTGACTATGAGAGAAGCGCTGCTGGATCTTGTGCTCACTAACAAGGAGGACATGGTGAAGGTTGAGCGCAGCCTTGGCTGCAGTGACCATGAGATAGTAGAGTTCAGGATCTTGTGTGGTAGGAACAGAATACCAAGCAGGATCGCAACTCTGGACTTCAGCAGGGCCAACTTTGGCCTTTTCAAGCAATTGCTAGGGGAAATCCCATGGGACAGGGTACTAGAAGGTACAGGAGCCCAAGATAGTTGTTTAATATTCAAGGACCACTTCTTCCAAGCTCAAGATCAGTGTATCCCAACAGGTAGGAAAAGAAAAAAGAGAGCCAGGAGACCTGCATGGTTAACCCAGGATGGAACTGCTGGGCAAACTCAAGTGGAAAAAGAGAGTCTACAGATCAGGGAAGGAGGGGCTGGCCACTTGGGTGGAGTATAAAACCGTTGTCAGAAGATGTAGGTAGACAACTAGGAAAGCTAAGGCCTCCTTGGAAATAAACCTTGCAAGGGAGGTCAAGGACAACAGAAAGGCCTTTTCAAGTACATTGCAGACAAAACTAACACTAGAGGCAATGTAGGCCCACTGGTGAATGAGGTGGGTGCCCTGGTGACAGATGATCCAGAGAAGGCAGACTTACCAAAAGCCTTCTTTGCCTCTGTCTATACTGCTGGGGACTGTCCTCAGGACCCCCAGAGCCCTGAGGCCCCAGGGGAAGACAAAGGCATTTGCCTTGTTTGATGAGGACTGGGTTAGGGATCAATTAGGCAATCTGAAAATCCATAAATCCATGGGCCCTGACAGGATACACCCACAAGTGCCCCTGTGGGTGCTGAGGGAGCTGGTGGAAGTCATTGCTAGGCCGCTCTCTGACATCTTTGGGAAGTTGTGGGGAACAGGAGAGGTGCCTGAGGACTGGAGGAAAGCGAATGTCACTCCAGTCTTCAAAAAGGGCAGGGAGGAGAACCTGGGTAACTAAAGGCTGGTCAGCCTCACCTCTATCCCTGGAAAGGTGATAGAACAACTTATCCTCGGTGCTGTCTCTAGGCATATCAAGGATAAGAGGATCGTTAGGAGCAACCAGCATGGATTTACCAAGGAGTTCAACCAACCTGATAGCCTTTTATGAGGACGTAACCAGGTGGATAGGTGATGGCAGTGCAGTGGAAGTGGTTTATCTGGATTTCAGGAAAGCGTTTGACAGCATCTCCCACAGCATCTTTGTAGCTAAACTGAGGAATTGTG
>NW_009709564.1:0-6986 GCF_000703405.1 Apaloderma vittatum
CCCAAAGAGGAGATATAAGGACTCTCTGAAATGATACTTCAGTTCTGGCCATATTGACTGCCATCAGTGGTCCACTCTGGCCTCCAGTCGGGAGACATGGAGGCACACCATCCATAATGCTGCTGCCTCCTTTGAGAACACATGTAGAACTAGTCTCCAGGAGAAAAGCCAACACAGAAAGAACTGTGCCTCGCCAATAGCGCCTAAGGAGACTTTCCGCTGTGCCTTTTGCAACTGGACTTGCCTATCCCGCATTGGCCTTTTTAGCCATCAGCGCGCTTGTAGCAAGTGTGGGTAGAGCCCTTCCCATATCTTCGTTCGTGAAGCCCAGCCATGATGATGATGATTATCGGTATTACTAACTTGATTGTGTTGCTGTATTAATGTCTAACTCTAGGAGTGGAGATGGCGAACTTGTTTGACCTTGCCAACTGCTGTGTGTGTGTAAGCCCGGGAGCATCTGAAGATGATGGTAACAGAAGAAATGGTATAAAGGTTTGCGATTCATCTGTAGGTCAAAGGACTGATTCAAGTGCTGGGGTCTGAGCTAAAGTTAACCTGTAGGTGGAACTTCACAACCCAACATGATATCTAGTAAGTATAGTATTAATTGCGTATGTAATGTCTTTACTATTTTTTCCTGCTGTATACCTTTTTAATCTCCTTTCTCTTTTTCAATTCTTGTTGTTGTTCTTATCTGCCTTTGCTCCTCCACCTTCCTCCTACTCAATTATTTGCTATTATTTTAATTTTTTTCCCCATCTAGACTTTTCCTCATCTTTTGTGCTCTAATCCCTGGCTCCTCTCTACAGTATTCTGCCTGTTGGTCTTTGCTGGCTGGATCCTCTCCCCTGTATTTCTCTCTGCTCTCCTCCATCTCCTCTCCTCTGTTTCTCTGATGCTATCTTTCTCTGCTGTCTCATCTGTTTTCTCTTCTCCTTTTGCTTCCTTTCCTTGCATTCTGCATCCTCTCTTCTGTTTTCTTGTCTCTGTATTCTGCCTTTTCTCCATGCTGGCTGGCTTCTCTCCTCTGTCTATCTGCTCCCCTAGCTGCTCTCTTTGCTGGCTAGCTGCTCTGTGCTGTTTTCTCTCCTGTGTCTGTCTCCTCTGTCTTTTCTCTGTTATATTCTGCCTTTTCTCCACCCTGTCTTTGGTACTTGCTGGCTGGCTCCTCTGTCTTCTGTCCTCCCTGTCTTCTGTTCTCTGTATTCTACCTTTTCTCCTTGCTAGCTGGCTCCTCTCCTCCGTCGTTCTTCCTCTGTCTGTCTGCTCTCCCAGCTACCTTCTCCTTGCTGGCTGGCTCCTCTCTGCTGGCTGGTTGCTCTGTGCCATTTTCTCTCCTGTGTGTCTCTGCTGTCTTTTCTCTTTTGTATTCTGCTTTTTCTCCTCTCTGTCTTCTCTACTTGCTGGCTGGCTTCTCTGTCTTCTCTCCTCCCTGTCTCTGTCCTCCTGTTCTCTGTATTCTGCCTTTTCTCCTCACTGACTGGCTCCTCTGCCCTGTCTTCTTTCTGTTCTCCTCCATCTCCTCTTTCTCTGCCATCTCATCTGTCTTCTCCTCTGTCTTCCTTTCTCTATCTTCTGCCTTTTCTCTTTTCAGGCTTCTCTCCTCGCTGACTGGCTCCTCTCCACTGTCTTGCTTTGCTCTTCACTGCGTTCCTTTCTCTATTCTGGCTTTTCTCTGCTCTGACTTCTCTACTCTGACTATCTTCACTTCTCTGGCTCTCTCTTCCCCTGTGTCTCCTCTCCTATCAGTTTCTCTATGCTGGCTGGCTCCTCTCCCCTGTATTGTCCCTGCTCTCTTCCATCTCCTTTCCTGTTTTCTCTGCTGTCTCCCCTGTTGTGTCCTCTCCTTCCTTTCTTTTTATTCTGTCTCCTTTCCTCTGTCTTCCTTTCTCTGTATTCTGCCTTTTCTCTTGGGCTTCTTTTTGCTGTCTTCTCTTTTTCACCTTCTCTGTTTCCTCTCCTCTTTCTATTCTTTCCCGTCTTCTCCTGCCTGTCTTTTCTCAAATGTTCTCTTCTGTCTCCTCTCCCCTCCTTTTCCTCCTCATGGGCTGGCTCCTCTCTGCTGTCTTCCTGCTTTGGTCTCTGCTGTCTTCCTTTTTACTCTCTGGCTTCTCTACTCTCTCTGTCTGTTCTCTGTCTGTCTTTCTTGATCTTCTGACTTCTCTCAGGCTTCTATCGTACAATCTTCACTACACAGGCTGGCTCCCGTTCTCACTGGCTGGCTTCTCTCCCTGTCTTCCCGCATTGCTCTCTATTGTATTCCTTTCTTTATTCTGACTTTTCTCCTCTCTGGCTTCTCTATGCTGGCTGTCTTCCCTTCTCCAGCTGTCAGTTCCTCTGCGTCTCCACTCCTATCTATCTTCTCTATGCTGGATGGCTCCTCTCCTCTGTCTGTCTTTTCTCCTCTGTCTATCTGTCTGTCTGTCTGCTCTCCCAGCTCTCTTTTTTCTCTGCTAGCTGGCTCCTCTCTTTGCTGGCTGGTTGCTCCGTGCTGTTTTCTCTCCTGTGTCTGTCTTTTCTATGTTGTATTCTGCCTTTTCTCCACTCTGTCTTTTCTATTTGTTGGCTGGCTGCTCTCCTTGCTGGCTGGCTCGTCTGTCTTCTCCCTGGCTTCCGTTCTCTGTATTCTGCCTTTTCTCCTCTTGGGCTCCGCTTTGCTGTCTTCTGTCTCCTTTCCTCTCCTCTCTCTATTCTTTGCCCTGTCTTTTCTCCAACCCTGTCTTCTGTCTACTGTTCCTTCATTTTCCTCCTCATGGGCTGGCTCCTGTCTTCACTGGCTGTCTACTCCCCGCTGTCTCCTCTCCACTGTCTCCCTGCTTTGCTCTCTGCTGTCTTCCTTTCTTATTCTGACTTCTCTTCTCTCTAGCTTCTCTTGCTCTGCCTGTCTTCCATTCTCCAGCTATCTGCTCTCCTATGTCTCCTTGCTGTCTCCACTCCTATCTGGCTTCGCTATCCTGGCTGGCTCCTATCCTCGCTGGCTGGTTCCTCTCCACTGTTTTCTCTCCTGAATAGAGAGGGAAAGACTCCCTTGGATTCCTCCTTTAGCCCTGGCCAGGCTTTGGGTGGAATCCAACCGGGAGGGTGGCACCAGGTGTTCCCACATTAGAAGTGATGTGAGCTTGTTTGTTCAGGAGTATAAGAGCTGGACCCTCTTGCAGTGACTCTGGAACCCTCCCCTATGAGTGGACACACCACGTAGGACCTCCCAGTTGCCAGGAGAGGCGCCCCAAGTCCTCGCTGCAACCGGGGCTCCCCAGTGACTGGATGAGGGTCAAGTATCAGGGCAGTTGGGGATGTATTTTCCTTAACTGCTATTGCTAACCTTATGTAGCAATGATTAGGTGCCTTACCCTGCTTATTCTCCTTGCTGCTTAAAATGTGTAATAAAGCATGGTTTTAAATACATTATGTAATAATAACATAATAAATAATGTAATGTAATAATAAGATAATAGTAATAGGGTGTATGTTAAATCAGTTGGCTTTTGCCTGACATGATACATAAATGACAGCGTTACTCAAGAAAGTGTGCTTAAAACTTTAATGCTCAGAGTCCAAACACTTCTGTATTTGATTTCAAATTCTGAATTTGTCTCATTTCTGTTCTTTCTTTAAAACCAAGGCCTGTTCAGTGAAAGTGATGCTGTTAGGACATGTGTGCGTGTATTTTTGTGCCTGTACAGGTCCATGATTGTTTCTTGTCCCTGAAGCGGATGATGCAGCTATTGTTTTGTAAACTGAGTTACTATTTTGGCAAAGTGCTCATATTTAGGGGCAGCAAAACTGCTCAGCAGCCTAAAGGAAACATTCCTGTAGGCTTTCCCGTGTTACACTCCTTGGTTAGTGGCCTACATTGAAAAATGTCAGAACTTCTGTAGAGGAAAAACTCTGGAAATTGATAGAAAGCTCACGTGCTCTCAGAGCAGGTGCTTAGGACTTTACAAATGCAGGAATAAATACGCTCGTGTTAACTGACACCAAAGCAGACCTTTGCGTCTGAATGGCTTTCTCTTCGCAAATTCTTGTCATTTAATCAATGCGGCAGTGTCAGCTATTCTTGCCAGAAGCAGCAAATAAAATGTTTTTGTTATTAGGACTGACCTCAGGTGTGCAGTGTGTGACGATGTGAGGATCATGCACTGAATCCCTGAGGAGAAGTACGGTGATAACTGGTAAGATTGTGCCAAACCACCATGGAACAACACAGGTAGTCAGCAAACAGGGCTAATTGCTAGTTTGGGGGATATAAGCTGGACTTTGCTGTTATCCAAGATGTCTTGATCCAAGATCTGAGAGTAATTTACAAATACAAGCAAAGAAACTACTGGTGGTTTCCAATACAAGCTAACAGGGAAGTGTCAGGTGAGCAGGTACTGACAATTCAGCCCTGAAACCAAACCTTTGTGTTAAACTCCATGTCTGAAGAGGAAGAATAAATATCTGCAGCATGGTTTGGCTATAATTACTTCATTTAAGGAAAAATAAAAGTGCTGAATTCAGTTTGCTAAAGAAGTCAAGACACTAATATTTTTGGCATGTAAAGATGTTCTGTGCTTGTCCTATTAAGACACACAGAGTATGTCTGTGAGGGAACGTTTAACTTGTACACAATATGTGATTTTAAGTATGATGGGGTAGGGGCAAACAAGTTTTGGGGTTTTTTCAGCTCTAATTTAAGGCTGATCAGCTTCATATTAGTTACTTCATGAGAATATTTTAAACCAAGCCTGCATAATATTAAGGGAAGTTAAAATGTGGGCAAAATTTATGAGAGCATGTCAGCTGCAATGCTTGATAAAATAAGTTTAATACTTGAGAAGTTTTTCTTCGGTAGAGAAAGCTGAATCCTGCAAATAGAGGTTACAGTATAATTTTAGAATCTCTGTTCCATTGTACCATTCTTTTATTAATGAGATCCAACCGAATATAACTAAAAGAGGTGACAAACAAAAGCTTTTGGCAGCTCACAAGGGTTGTGCATCACTTTGAAAGCTCTTCATTTACTGGGGGCGTGTCATGTCATTTCATCGCGTGATGCTCCTGATTATCATGACAGCTAAATGCCGAAGTACTGTCACCCCACTGAAAAGCCAGAGCAGCTTCTTGCCCTTTTCTCTGCCCAGTCACGGGAAAGACGCAGAGATGGCCCAAAGAAGCTGCAGGAGCAGCAAATGAGGGGAAGGAAGGTTCGTGTGCCGCTCCAGCACATTCAAATTCAGCTCCTTGGCAATGTTAAACCTGAATTCATCCCCACCAAAGAGAAACTTAGCAAATCTCATGCTCCTGTTATAGAATATTGACATCAGAAATAGTCAATCCCAAAATGAAGATTGTAGATGATAAGTATGTGCTCCATAACTGTAAATTTTTCTTTGTTAGTACTTCTCTCCTCTGAGTAGGCAGGCTGTTACTGAGGGCACTGAAGTCGGTGTGCGGTGCCCATGTCAACTGTGCCCCAGTGCTGTTCTTGCCCTCATTCCAGGCAGGGGGAGCAAGGCAGCGCGAGGAGGACGATTTCCCTGGCCGAACACATACACCTGTGGGACAACCCTCCTCACTGGCTTAATAAGCATCCCCAGTGACAGGACCCTGGGAGCCACCTTGTTCCTGTCGTCTTCAGTTCTGCTGCTTCTGTCCTTTCTTTGTGTAGGGCATGAGTGGGGCTCTGAGCTGTTCATGGCGATGATGGTAGTGTTGGTGACAAAGTGAATCCCCACTTCGCATGGGCTTTTGCTCTGGGCAGATCCTTGCCCTCTCTTGTCATGTCCCGTGGCAATAAAAGATGTGGTTGCAGATGTGGAAATATTTATTCTCTCCCTTTTCTTCCCTGCCTTTCCCTTTCCTCTCTCACACCTCCTTTCACCTCTGCCTCTATTTTCTCTTCTCCTCCTTTCCTTTCTTTCCCTGACCCTCTCTCCTCCTCCTCTTTCTCCCTTTCCTCTTCCCCTCCATTTCCTCTCTCCCCTTTTCTGTTGTCCCCTCCTTTCCATTCTCCCCTTTTCCTTTCCCCTCTTTTCCTCTTTCTCCCCCTTCTTTCCTCCCTTGTAATCCCTTTTCCACTTTCTGCCTTCCTTTCCTTTATCTTCTCCCTTTCCTCTTCCTCTCACTTCCCCCCTTTCCTTCTCTTCCCCTCCATTTCCTCTTCCTCCTTTCTTCATTCTCCTCTTCTTTTCTTTCTTCCTCCTTTTGTCCTCATCCCCTCTTTTCCTCCTTCTCCACCCTTTCCTTTCTTCCCCTTTGCTCTCCTCCTCCACTCACCCCCTTTCCTCTTCATCACTTTTCCTCTTTCTCCCATTTGACACTGTCCCACATGACATCCTTGTCTCTAAAATGGAGAGACACGGATTTGACAGATGGACCACTCGGTGGATAAAGAACTGGCTGGATGGTCGCACTCAAAGAGTTGTGGTCAATGGCTCGATGTCCACATGGAGACCAGTGACAAGTGGTGTTCCTCGGGGGTCTGTTCTGGGTCCAGTGCTGGTCAACATCTTTGTCAGCGACATCGATGACGGCATTGAGTGCACCCTCAGTAAGTTTGCCAACGACACCAAGCTGTGTGGTGCCATGGACTCGAGGGAAGAGATGCCATCCAGAGGCACCTTGACAGGCTTGAGAAATGTGCCAGTGCAAACTGCATGAGCTTCAACAAGTCAAAGTGCAAGGTCCTGCACCTGGGTCGGGCCAGTCCTAGGCACAAATACAAACTGGGCACAGAGTGGGTTGAGAGTAGCCCTGAAGAGAAGGATTAGGGGCTGTTGATAGATGAGAAGCTAAACATCATGAGCCGGCAGGGTGCTCATGCAGCCCAGAAGGCCAAACCCATCCTGGGATGTATCAAGAGAAACGTGGTCAGCAGGTCAAGGGAGGTCATTCTCCTCCTTTACTCTGCTCTTGTGAGACCCCACCTCAAATACTGCATCCAGTTCTGGTGCCCCCACCATAAGAGGGACGTGGATCTGTTGGAGCGTGTTCAGAGGAGG
>NW_009709564.1:7347-7754 GCF_000703405.1 Apaloderma vittatum
ACAGGGAGGTTGGACTAGATGATCTCTAAGGTCCCTTCCAGCTTAGGCCATTCTATGATTCCTCTTACTCCTGCTTCCTCTTCCCCTTTGTTTCCTCCCCCTCCTCCCTTTCTGTTGTCCTCTCCTTTCCTCTCCCCTCCTTTTCTCTCTTGCCCCACTTTTCTCTCCCCTTCCCTTTCCTCTTTCTCCCCTATTCTCTTCCTCCCTTTCTCACCCTTTCCTTTTCATCCCATTTCTTTCTCTCCCCTTTCCTCCTCTCCTCCTCTTTCCTCTCTCTCTCCTTTCCTCTTTCTTCCCCTTTTCAACTTTCTCCCCCTTTTTCTCTCCCTGCCTTTCTTTATCCTCTTATTTTCTCCCTTTTCCTCCTCCGTTGCGTTCCTTCTGCTCTCCTTTACACTTCTCTTTCC
>NW_009709564.1:7779-9233 GCF_000703405.1 Apaloderma vittatum
TCTTCCCTTGATCTTTGTTCTCTTTCCTTCTAACCTTCCTCTCCTTCCATCCTCCTTTTCTCCCACTCATGTACTTTGCCCCGCTTTCCCCCTCCCCATTTCCTCTCATTTGTTATTCCAATCCTATATTCCATTCCTCCCTACACTCCTTCCTATCCTCCCTACTACCTTCCCCTTCCTTTCCCTCCATCCCAGTCATTCCTGACTATCTGACTGTATCCAAATGCATCCGACTGAACATATCCATGTGTATCCAAACACATCCGACTGTATCCTAATGCATCTAAGTGTATCTGAAGGCATCCGAGTGTATCCACATGCACCCGATTGTATCTGATGCACTTGGATGTGTTTGGATGCATTCAGATAGAGTTGGATCCATTTAGATACACTCAAATACATTCAGATACAGATGGATGTGTTTGGATACAGTCGGATGCACTCAGATACAGTCGGATGCATTCGGATATACTTGGATACAAGCACATGCAAGTGTATCCAAACACATCCGAGTGTATCCAACTGTATTTGAACGCGTCTGTTTCCAAACGCATCTGACTGTATCTGAGTGTAATCAAATGTACCTAAGTGTAATGGAAGGCATCCTTGTGTATATGACTGTATTCAAATGTATCCACGTGTATCTGACTCTATCCGAACGCATCTGTCTCGGAACTCTTCCGAGTGTATCCAACTGTATCCAAATGCATCCGACTCTGTCCGAGTGTATCTGAACATATCCGATTGTATCCACACGCATCCGAGTGTATCTGAATGCATTTGTATCCGAGTGTATCCGAATGCATTCGATCACATCCAACTATCCAAACACATCTGAGCGTATCCGAGTGCATTGGATACATTTGAACGCATGCAGATACACTCAGATACAGTCAGCTACATTCGGATACAGTTGGATACACTCGGATCTGTTTGGATACACTCGGATGCGTTCGGATACACTCTGATGCTTTCGGATGCATTTGGCTACACTCAGATGTGTTCAGATACAGTCGGATGCATTAACATACAGCCACATCTGAGTGTATCTGAACAATTCCACGTATATCCAACTGCATCCAAATACATCCAAGTGTATCGGCCTGTATCCAAACTCGTCTGTGTCAAAATGTATCCGAAGGCATCCAAGTGTATCCAAACACATCTGACTGTATTCGAGTGCATCCGAACGTATCCGAGTATACCCAAACATATCGGCCTGTATCCGAACTCATCCTAAATTTTATAATATAAACATATAAGTAGTATTTCTTGTAGATTAGAGTTATAGTTATCTGTATATTATAAACTTAGTGTACAATTAAATACATAGTACATAACTAGGAATTGTTGGTTATAGATTATCCCTGTGATTATCTATTTATATTATACAGCTTTATAAACTGTAGCTTCCCTGGTTTCTGAGGGCAATAGCTTTGTGTTGCTGTTTGAAA